>NW_017731367.1:3854845-3858500 GCF_001890085.2 Hipposideros armiger | reverse complement strand
CGACCCCTTTGGGGGTCGAACGACCCTTTCACAGGGGTCGCCTAAGACCATCGGAAAACAAAAGATATTTACATCACGATTCATAACAGTAGCAAAATTACAGTTATTTTATGGTTGGGGGTCACCACAACATGAGGAACTGTATTAAGGGGTCGCGGCATCAGGAAGGTTGAGAACCGCTGCTAACCAGTCTCATACCAGGGGCTCTGTCTGGGGGACCACCCTCCCTCCATGTCCAAGGGCGGCCCATGTTCACCCATTGAACTGCCTCCATCACCTGGAGAGCTCTGGGAAGGCGGCCAGCCTGGACCTACAGGAGCCACAGGCAGGCAGTTCCCATTCACCCCGCAGGTTGGGGGCAGCTGGCATCAGACCCACAGCCTGTACTCCATCACTTCCCAGCCGTGGCGTACCTGGCCAAGTGAAGAGGGGTCTGAAGCAAGACGGGCCACCTGAGGCTTGTTACAGAAGCTCAGAGGCCCTCAAGGCCACTTTCCCTGCCATGGTCCCAACACCTGTTCATCTGGTCATTGGTGGGGTGGTCAGATAGCCTGTCCTTATTTTGAAACAAAATCTGCCTTTCCGGGACACTGATATTCTTGGAGGCTGTGCAAAAAAAGTTACACGCACCCCATCTTCTATTTCCCAACTGGTCTTCTCTTGTCCAGGAAGAGAGTCCACCCGGTGTCTTCAGCCCTGAGAGGGCACGGCTTCCTGGCCATCACCTCCCTGAACAACCTCGGCCAAATTAAGGCTGCTCATGGTCACCTACCCAGACTTGCTCTGGGCCCGCCTGTGGCCTGGCAGTGCTCTCGGGAGAGCGGAGGTTCTCATCTCCCTTCATCTCACCACTGGGACTCGATCACTGGAATTCAACCCCTCACCCACCCAGCATGTCACCCCCATAACCAGAGAGGTCAGCTTGGAACCACTGACCACACCCACATGGACAAGGTCCCTGAGACACATCCCTTCTAGAGAACCCTCTGCACATCTGTGCCACCAGCCGGAAACCCACCACGGTGTTTGTGCCCCACTGTCCGCCTAGAACCAGTCCCTTCTGCGGCCGGCCCTCCAAAATCACCGGGAGACAGGGTCTTCTCCAAGGTACAGGTCCCCTCGCTGTGACTCGGCGGCCAGGCCCCGCCCTTCGCTTCCTGCTCATCCCACGCTTCCTCTCCTTTAAGAGCGTGTCCGCACGAACGCCACCTCCCAGGGCTCCGAGCTGTGAGGATGACACTTCCCTTGCTCCCGGGCGCGGATGACCAGCACAGCTCCTGGCCATCTCGCTGACCCTCCCTGGACACAGCTATCCGTCCTGCTGCGCCTGGACCCCTCAGAATCAAAGCCGCTTCAATGTACCCGTCAGTGAGGGAGCTGGACTCCCCCCTCAGACCTGATGTAAACATATGGCGCACAAATAAGGCACCTGTGGTTTTCTGGAACCACAGTGATCAAGGGAAAAAGAAGTGATGAACTCTGACCCCAAGCCCTTCAGTTATTTCCTGCTGAATCCCATCTCGAGTTAATCCATTCCTTTTGCTCTTTATGGAATTAAAACAAAAAAAGTACATGATGTCATCAGAAATCTGATCTCAGAAGGCGGGACCTATGTGGGCGGGTTTTGTTACCTTTAGATTTGAGGGACCAGCTGTGGGGGAGGGTGCTATGGGGGGCTTTTCTGATGACCTCCAGGGAGGCCCTACCTGACCTGATCACGGTCTGCAACATCACCTCGCAGGGAGCCAAAGGGGGCACAGCAGCCCCGGGGGGTGTGGAGGACGAAGGAGCACTCTGCTGCCACCCACGCCGGAGTCTGCGCCTTTCTTTGCATATTACCCCAAAATAAGATATAATCCTTTTATTAAAATCATTCTTAGTTTCTTGGCTGGGCTCATGTTCCTGACCGCTCTCTCAGTTCATCTCTCCTCCTTTTTTCCACCACCGGCCTCAGGCCCCACCTTGCCCGTGGTCATTTGTCACCGGCTTCAACGCCCAACCTGGACACCAGGGACCTCACCGCCAGTGTGTGCAAACGGCAGGACGCACCTCCCCCCCAGGACCTGAAAAAGCGTAAAAGCTGTGCGCCCGTTAGTAACATTTATCTTTGGGTGGAGAGATTGTGCTTGCTGTCTATTTAAGTTTTCATAATAAGAAACATAACTAGTCTTAAAAATTCAAACCTGAGAAAGGTTACCTTTGAGCGAAAACTAAGGTAGATGGTGACAGTAAGAGAAAAGGAAAGGTGTTTCCGAATCTTTCTGAAAACCTTCTCCTAAGGGGTCACACTTCTGTCACTCTCTGGACTAGCTGGGAGTCAGTGTCACCCCACGGGGACCGTGCCCCACCTGTGCTTCCTCCTCCTCCCAGAGGCCTTGAGCACTGGGGCCAAGAGGAGCCGGGAGGGGCCCTTCCGGGGCCTCCTGGAGAAAAAGGTGCGCTTGGAATATCTGGCAGAGGTATTGCTACAGGCAGAACTGTGTCCCGGAAAAACCCCTATGTTAAAGCCTAACCCCCAACCCAAGGCACGGGTGGGGGGTGATCGGGGCCTGAGGGTGCAGCCCTCGTGACCAGGGTGAGGCCACAGGGAGCTCCCAGAGCCCTGCCACCACACAAGGACACGATGAGGAGACAGCAGTCTGTCCCCCAGGAAGTGGGCTCCCAGTGGACACCGAGTCTGCCGGTGCCTTGATCTTGGCCTTCCAGACTCCGGAATCACGAAAAAGAAATGTGTGCCGTTAAAGCTACCCTGGCTGTGGGGCTTGTGTTACAGCAGCCAGTCCAGCCTGAGAAAGACACATTCCAGGTAAAGGAAACACAGACCTATTTCAACATGGAAACAAATGCGTAAGCCCTAGCAGGGAGAACAGCAGAAAATCCAAACTGCTGGTAACTTAGGGGCCGGTTAAAATCATGAAATAAGCTGGGGAAACAAGTCCCTTGGAACCCCCCTCTGCTGTAAGATTCTTTAAATGGTCCCAACAGTAATGACAATCCCCAACTTACTCTGTAAAGGGAGCCGAGCTGTGTTCGCAGAGCCCATCGATAAATTTTAGTAGTAACATTTGCGGTATTCCTGATCTATAATTTACACTAATAATCTCCAAGTAAAAATGGATTTAAACAGAACAGAAAAATAACTAATATGTCACTGTGAATTTAAGGAAATCCAGAAATTTTCCCCAAAAGGAATTTAGGCATTTGAATGGAGTCTGACTCCTTAAACTGGCTGCTGGAGGGCTGTTAATAGTTCTACTAAAAGCCAGTGATTATTTTTAATCAGACTTTCACTACGCAGAGGAATTAAGTGTCAGGGGCCAGACAAGACCAGGTGTGCGGCAATACTTGTGTGAGTCCTGGGTTCTAAAGAGGTTTGCACATCTCAGCCTCAGGGACGGGGAAGGTGCTGGGTGAGGGGTGGGCCTGGTTTTAAAGAATTGGGGGGGGTGGGGGAGGGCAGTTCTAGATGGTAGACAAGAGGTAGCAGGAGAAGAAACCCTAGTTCTCACTTTCGTCCATATTTTATCCGTAACTTGAGAATCTTGAGAACGCCCCTTGCCCATAACAATTTTCATTAAACAGTGGTGGGACATGAAAGTTCCTGGTGCCCCCCACAAAAGACCAAACCTCCGGTCCTGGGAGGCTGTGGGGGGGG
>NW_017731367.1:3845370-3851065 GCF_001890085.2 Hipposideros armiger | reverse complement strand
GAACAAAACGACAGCAACTTGTCTGTTCCCCTTCACCAATTCCCCAGCGCTGTTCCCATCCCCCCAATTTCCCAATAAAAATCTTTAAAAACAAAACAAAACAAAAAAACCAGAACGGCACAACCACTGCACTTCACGATCAAATTCTACATAAATCTGGGCTCAAAACACATGCTGTAAGTCTCAGCACCTCCGCTTACAGAGCGCGACCTCTAAGCCCCAATCTCTCCGAGTTTCTTGGTAAGGAAAGCTCACTCCATTCCTCACGGGTTATCATAAGATCAGGTTATGTACCAATATATGCAAAAGTGCTGTGCAAACTGGACAGTCATGGAAACACAGCAGCCAGTGCCTATTATTCGCCATAATTGGAGCTCCGTTACTCGAAGATCCACAGCAGAGAACCCACTGCTCAGATTCGGGGAAACACCTCTCACAGGCTGACGCAAAGGTTCTCTCTGGATTTTATCCTTCTATCCCGTAGGTGAACTGTCGGGTTTCATGCACTGCTGTCACTGTTGAGTATCTTCAAAATATCAGAGGCCCAAGAAGGCAAAAAGAAGTAAACACAAAGAGATAGCTATCATTGATAATAAAATGATCCTAGATGAATGACGCGCCGAAACGATTCTGGGGCCAGAGGAAGCCAGAAACACGGGCACACAAGTACCTCTTCTTTATAAGCCAGTGCCATCCACTCTAAGAGTGAAAGCACCCTGCATTCATCTGATGGTGCCTCAAGAGAACACCAGCCTAACCACTGTCTCCATCTGGTACCCACTGACCAGCCATTGTGACAGAGGCAGGAGTAAACGAGGAAACAGGTCAACCCACAGCGGGCAAGCAACCAGCCTTTCCACATTCTCACCATTACCACGGATTTAAAAAAAAGCGGAGAAATTTGGTGGTTTCTCGAAAAGTTAAATGTAGAATTCCCATATGCCCCAAAGATTCAGCTCCTAAGTATATGCCCAAAGGTACTGAAAACAGGTTAACTCCAGCAAATGCATACACAAACGTGTAAGACAGCAGCTCTATCCACGACGGCCAAAAGGCGGAAACCACCCAAATGTCCAACATCAGACGAGCTGACAAAAAAGGACTGAAGCGCCGACCCTCGCTGCAACGCGGGTGAGCCTCAGAAACATGGCGCTGCAAGAAACCAGACACAAAGGTCACGAGTTGTACGGTTCCACTTATATGAAATGTCCACCACACGTACAGTCACAGAGGCAGAAAGAAGCACGGTGGCTGCTAAGAGCTGGGGGGCAGTGGCTGAGGTGAGGAGTGACAGCTAGTGGGTAGGGGGTTTCCTTGGGGTTACAGAAATGGCTTTGGAACTAGACAGAGGCGCTGATTGCACAATATTGAGAATATACTGAATGACAGTGACGTGTTCGCTGTAAAGTGCTTCCTTTTTTATCTTGTGTGTGCTGGGTACCTCAATAATTAAAAACAAAAGGGGCCACTTCTCCAGCTGGGAGCCCGAACTAAACCTAAGGCTGTCCCGAGTTCCAAGAAGAGTGACATGCCCAAGGAAGAAGGCTTTTAAAGGATAAAGTCTGTGACCCTGAGGCACAGTAGGGGGAAAAGGGTCTCACCAGGGAGTCCAACCATCCAACCAGTGAGCAAAGGCATGGCCGTAGCCCTTCGGGTACTGACAAGAGCTGCCTGGAGACAGTGGCCTGGCTGCCCCCAAACGTTCCTTGTCTGACATCCCAGTAAGAGGTTCAGGGGCTTCCAGGATGCTTCCTGCGAGGAGAAACGGGCCGCCCCACCTGAGGCCTGTCGTCGCTGACATCCTTGCTGGGCAGACTGGCACTCACATAGAAGTTTCACTACAGAAACGACGTGAGAATGAGCATGCCACCGTGACAAGGGCTGAGGAAAACTGTTCCACGATGATCATTTTGTTTCTGATTTCCTTTCCAAGAGTATTAAACTGGGGACCTTTTGACTTGAGCCAGTAATAATAAAACCCTTAATTCTTCTAAGACTCAGACTATCAGAGGAAAGGAACCTGAAATAACTTACATTCCTATATCTAAACATAAAGAGATGCATAATTTGAATTTTTTGAATAATGACAGATACAAATATAATACAAATGTACAATTTTGACACTACACACTGAAAACGAATCGGCTTTAACACAAATATTTAAACAGTACACTCAAATCTTTAAATAGTGGTAAAAACACACACAAAATTGACCGCTCTGACCATTTCTAAGTGCAGAATTCAGTGGCAGCAGTGCGCTCACGCTCCGCGCTCAGTAGCAGTTTAAAGGTCTCCCCAGGTCACTGACTTCTCCCTAAGACGCCAGGAGCAAGGACAGTGGGTGGCGAGGGTGGTGCCCAGCAGGCTCAGGACCCAGGCGTCCTGCAGAGCTGCAGTCCACACAAGAGGGTGACCTGCCAATCACGAGGTCACCACTACGGCAGGCGCGCCTGCGAGGGTCTCAGGTGCTGGCCAGGCCCCTGCGAACCCTGCCCCGTCTGCAAAATGAACCTCCACAAACAGCCCTATTCAGACCAGGCCTGGGTTTCGGTTTTTTTCAATCACTACAAAGGCAATCAGTCAGGTCCCAGGCCTGCAGACACGAGGCTTTGTGCAGGCCTGAAAGGGGCTTGCATTTCAGAAATAGCCGGCCCACGGCCCACGTTCCCTCCCGGAGGAGGGGCCGGCGCGGCCCTGCTGAAGGCACTTTTTGTTTATGGCTCAGTCGGCCGGGCCATGGAGCCATCGCAGGGTGACGATACACTGGCCACACACGCCCCACTCAGTGAGTGTTCAGGGTGCTCGAGTTAACGGCCACACAAATAACCGGGAGTGGGGATGGGGGGCAGCCAATCGCCTGCCTGCCCCCCAGGCTCACAGCCACGCTGTAGGCGGCAAGGACTCTAGGCCACCACCGACCCCAGCAAGTGAGGCAAGTGACTTCCAAACAAACACGGACTCCCCTGCAGGCGGGCACTAGGCCAGCAGCAGTGCCTCTTCTGGCAAAGGCGCAGGGCACACATGTGGTCAGGGCAGCCAAGGTTAAACCTAAGCTCCAAGGCCACGCTGTTCAGTACGGAGGCCACTGGCCCCGGGGGCTGCTGGGCACTTGGAAGGTGCGACGGACTTGACCCAACGATCCTCCTGCAATCCAAAGACGACACACCTCCATAACGAATGCCGTACGCTGCAGGTCAGGAGGACACGACTTTGGAAGCGTTGGATTAAACAGAACGTGTTAGTAAAATTAATTTCACCTGTTTCTTCTCACGGCTTATGTGGCTACTAGACAACTTGAAAGCCTTCTGTTTCCACTGCACAGAGGTGTATCGGGGTCTCAAGAAAAGTCCCAGATTTCAACACAATATAAACTCTTTCCTTGGGGCAGACACAGGGGTGGAGCCTGCATTCAGGGTATGAATCAGAGAGGAGAGGCAGGGAGCAGCAGGGGGGAGTCCTGGGGTGTATGCAGCCCGGGCAGCCTCATCCAGGATGGGCCAAAACGGCCTGACCCTCACACCCAGGCCAATCAGTCACTGGCAGAGGGCCTGGAAGGATCTGCCCCTCAGTGGGCACATCTTCCTGAAGGGGCCACAGCTGACAGCGCTCCCTGCGGCAGGGCTGGCAGTCCTTCAGGAGGTGGGGGAACCCGTGTCCCAGCAGCCCTCTCCTCTGTCCTCCGCCTCCTCGGCTGGGTGGCTTCCACAACAGACATTTATTTCTCACAGCTCTTGAGGCTGGAAGTCCTAGATCAACGTGACGACCAATTTGCTTCCTGGTGACAGTTGCTACCTGGCTTGAGAACAGACACCTTCACACTGTGTCCTCACGTGATGACAGAGCAACAGCGAGCTCTGGTGTCTTTTCTTGTAAGGCCACTAATCCCATCATGGGGGCCCCACCCTCTTGACACTCCTCCTAACACCCTCGTGTTGGAGGTTAGGGCTTCCATATATGGATTTGGGAGGGTACAACTCAGTCCACAGCGGAGTCCACCAAAACCCCGTCGCCAGTCAACCTTCGCGCACCTGCCAGAGAGGAGAAACCTCTTCGGTTAAATTGTGAGTGTGACCTCAAATTTCCTCTATCTGCTTCAAAATCATGTTTGATTCCAGCCAGAATCTGCCAGCTCGGAAGTCAGAGCTAAGCGCCAGGAAACTGCTGGGTTAACACGTCCGCTCCTCCACTGCCCCAAACGCTGCATCGCACTGAGGAGCGACTCCAGACACTGACCACTCAGGGCGTTGAGAAGTGCCTTCCCAGCAGACAGGGACCCCGGAAGGCTGCCCTGTCCTCTGTGGCTTTTGAGTGTCCACAGCCAAGCAGGTGCCTGAGACACAGTGGGACAAGGGTCTTGACTCAGGGGTCTCTGGAGGGGGCTTCAGAAGGCCTACAAAGACCCCGGAATTGTCTGCAAGCTGCTGGGATCAGGCCTGTGAATCTTTCTGTAGCTCAGACCCCAAAAGTTATGGAACTTCCATCAGTAGTAGGGGCAGAGGATGGGGGGAGTAGGGTGTGAAAAGCCCGGTGACATGGAAATTAACTACATGACATGTCTTAACCTTGGCCTTGGTGATCCCCACTGCTGAGTAAGGCACGTCATCGGCGGAACGAAACGCCCATTTGTATTTTTATGTGAATGGCATGAAGACTGACTTGCAAAGGAAAAGAGCTCGTTAGGCCTTTCAGTCATGGATTTCCTTTTTAATACATCAAAAGCAACATCCTCTTTTCAGGGAACATTGTTTTAAAAGACTGAAAATCAAGAAGGAAATGAGGTGGCTCCAGCTACAGAGCTTAGAGAACGCCCTCAGGGATGGAGTGGGCAGTGAGCCGCTCTGCAGATCTGAGTGGCATCCTGAACCCAGAAAGGAGGACGGGTCCGCCTGCACTCGGCAGGGTGTCAAAGGGTTGACAGGAAGTCATCACTGAATGTATATGGCCCTATTGGATAATAAATACAAACTTACAAAACCATATGTGAATCCTAACATCGAAGCTGGCCCACGAATGCCATTTGGCCTTAACTCCGCTCCCATGCCCGTTTCCTTCGGTTACATTCACGCGGGCAGGGAAGTGAGGATCGTGACGGTCCGATAGAGCCGTCTGGGGACAAGGGCCGGCAGCTCTGTGGCCTGGACAAGTCATTCAAGTGGGTCAAACTCTCTACCTGTCAAATAAGGAGGTTAGTGAGCCACCTCCAGGGTCCCGTGGCTCCAACAGGAGAGCTTCACAGGACCCGATGTTCAGACTGAGGCACAAACGCAACGTTCACGCTTCTTTCCAGTCTAGGAGGCACTAACTGAGACGTTCTGCATCCACACAACAGCTCTGACATCAAATGTGTGGGTTTTTTCCACACCAGAGACCACTTCTCCACCTCCACAGATACCAACAGTGTCCATGATTCAACTGAAACCTGATGCTAACTACCCACCCAGACTCAGGGTCAGACCACCCACTAGGAGTCCAGTCTCACAAGGCCGCCCCCACCTCAGGCGCCAGTAAGCATCAGTCAGACGCTTCCTGTCCTCCTGACCAGGCAGACAGAACCTGGGCTCCCATCTCCCCATCCTTGGGTTTGATCACTTGCAAGAACGGCCCACAGAGTGCAGGAACAGCTTACTTACTATGACCAGTGTATGATGAAGGATCAGCCCGATCACACAGGTGTGCAGGGCCTGGTACGGGGAGC
>NW_017731367.1:3842042-3843380 GCF_001890085.2 Hipposideros armiger | reverse complement strand
GTTGTATTCAGCTTTTTCTTTTAAATGTAGATTTAGCTTGACTTTGCTCTGTTTTCTGGTGTCCTTTTTCTTCCTGTAAAAAAATGGCCTCTTTCTTGAGATTGGAGGGAGAAGTCTTTTGAATGATCTCCTGTTGATTTGAGAGAAAGCACTCCCTCCCTTCTCTCTGTTTTCTCATCAGAAGCACTGGATGTGGAAGGGGGACATTTTTTTATAGGGCAGCCGTACCCTCACATGGCTTCTCGGGAGCCTTAGTCGTCGGGACCCAGACCTCCCGAGTTGTTACTGCCCAGTGCGAAAGCCCCAGAACGGCTGGGACCAGCCATGGGCGATGGCCTCTCCCCAGAGGCTTGCCGCCGTGGCAGTCTGGGTGCTACCAGGGCTCCTGGGACCCAGCTGCCCTACTTGGCCTTGGCTGTGGCTGCCTGGTGGACGGTGCTCCCAGCCACACCCCACTGTGGGGAGACGGTCGGGCAGGCACAGTCTTCGGGACCAAGCGGGATGCAGGAGAGGTGGCCCAGGGGAATGTGAGTGGGCGGCTGGTGACGGGGCAGGGAGCTGGGTGGCCCGAAGGGGTTCTGGAAAGGTGCAGCCAGTGCGAGCGACAGGGCTGCTGCCACCTCGGAACGCTCAGAGCTTAGATGCAGAAGGCCTTCTTAGACTGAGGATTCTGTGAAGGAGACAAGTGGAAAAGCTGGTGAAGGTTGGCAAAATGGGGAGAGGCTGAGGGAGGCCAGAACACTTCCTGGTTCCTGCCTTGTGCTGTTCGGAGGGCCAGTATCCCCCCTCATCCCCCCTCCCCCGCCCATTCCACAGGACCTGGGAGACATGTCATTAGCTTTTGAGAAATGACCCAGTGAAACCCATTGGCAGGGACCTCTCCGCAGCCAGTGGGCATGTGTGTCGTATTACTGATGAACCTGAGCTGTTGGATTTCCTTCTGAGACACGCTGAAACATAAACATAACACCCATTTAGGAAACACTCGATGACACCTCATTACAACTGCCAAACGAGCAGTTGGGAAAACTACACTGAATTCAACCAACTTCGCTCTCTTAGTCACTTCCAAATATTTAAATTCTAAAGCAAAGGCCTCAGGAAACCTTCTAAATTCGTCCCTCGGTCTCATCGGATTTCACGCCTTTCCTTCTGCTCGTCCCCCCCCCTCCCCAGTTTCCCGACCACTGCTGCTCCTGCTCGCCTCTCTACAGGGCCCAGGACCTTCCCCGACCAGGGCCGTGTGCGTGGCGACCTGGTAACCGCTACGCCAGAGTGGACCTAAGGATGATTCTTCACTTTCTGAGCAGCCCGATGGGAGCTTCAAATCAAGGAAAC
>NW_017731367.1:3838338-3839276 GCF_001890085.2 Hipposideros armiger | reverse complement strand
TTTCCCCAGATATTTTTCATCATGGACCACAAACACCATCCCCTTAGACACACAACTTTAGTTGTAATGTTTCATTCTATAAACACTTTAAATTGATACTGTTTTGATTAAGGAGGTAAAGAGCGCACCAGTCTGAAAAATGACAGTGTCCACATTGGGGTACCGACTGGGGTACCGATTAGCTATGGGAATTCTGGGCCCTGGTGGCCTGAGGAATAAAGACTACATGTGGCTCAGTCTCTGAACCAACAAGAGGAGGAAGACCAGCACGTTCCATGACCAGCTAAGGGGACACGGCAAACCCGCTCACTGAGCACAGCACACACCTGCCACGCGGTACAGCCGTTCCGGTGGCCTCCCTTCTTCAGGTCACCTGGACGTGGGCACGGGGCTCCCTCACAGGCTGCTCTAATGCCGGAGAACCCTGGGCTCAGAAGATGAGAGTCAGGCTGTCTTTCTACTTTGCCCATTACTGCATGCACGCCCCAAACAGTCCCAGCCTCACTTTCCCTATCTGTAAAGCTGAGTAACAGTCGACTTTGGAAGGTTGCTGTGGAGATTAAATGGGAACATACCTAAAGGGATGCTTGGCCCAAGACAGGATCCAGGGTGGTCATGCTACTGTGACATAGACTGAGTAATGGGTTCCCCAGGAAGTCCACTTCCTAGTCCCCTGAACCCGCGATGTGTCACCTTACATAGCAAATGGGGCTAAGTATCTGAGCACAGTTAGCCTGGACCAGCCAGGTGGACCCAGTGAAGCCCGAGGTCCTGAGATGAGGGAAGTGCAGAGTCAGAGTCGGACGTGGGGAAGGTGACGATGGAGCCGAAGGATGAGAGAGGCTGGATGATGCTACAAGGTGGGCCAGGAGCCCGGGATGCGGGGCCTCTCGAGACTGGAAAAGGCCAGGAACCGGGTTCTCCCCCAGAGCTTCTAG
>NW_017731367.1:3833315-3837002 GCF_001890085.2 Hipposideros armiger | reverse complement strand
CTTCGCCCCAGCCCCGTATCTCTGGGTGAGAATCCGGAGAGCTTCACAGTCCCCATAGTACAGTATGATGGAGGGGAGGCTGTTGCCGTTAACTCTGCAAACACAGCGCGGAGCACTCCCAGGCTGTTTCCTGGCAGAAGACTGACCCAGGGACATGCGGCTCCCTTACAGAGGGAGTGAGGCCCCTGCCAGTCAGAGGCCCAGGCAGGGAGGGGATGCCGGGAAGGGACGCAGAGCCCCAGCGAAGGCGCAGGGGTGGGAGTGTGGGACCTCCCGCAGGGCCAACCAACTGTAGAGGGGGCACGGCGGAGAGCAGTGCTTGGCGATAAAGATGAGGACAAGACAGGCAGATGGCCTGGCGAAAGGGTGCCCAGCACCCGACTCCCAGCCGAGGGAGACAGCAATGGCTCAGGGTTTCTCTTGGGACAGACTGCCAGCAAGACAAGCCCTCTCCCCAGAAACAGGCTGTTTCCCCCCTTTTCCAGGATCTCCACTTCTACACATCCTTCCAGCAGAGATTCCCACGCATCCAAGTTCTGTGCACACCCCCTGCACTGCTGACCGCCGGCCAGAGGTGGGCCAACTGGTGGCATGGACTCCCCCCACCCCCACTTAGGGGGATGAGCCTGAAGAGGGGGTCCAGACAGCCCAGAAAACCAGGCTCGGCCTGCAGGGCAGGTGACACCCTGAGAATTCGAAAGCGCTTCCTCTGGGTGAGTGCCTTTCGTCCTACGAACTTTTGCAAGCCCACACCACCTTTCAAAACGTACTGAATGTCACGACCCTGGCCTATATCCATCGAATCTAATGACCAAGACAGGACATAGGATGCTTTTTGGGGAACCACACCAGCAGCAATGCACGTTCTCTTCCATGAAGAGGTTTATGGGGCCACAGAGCATGGGTTTGGGAACCAGATACCCAGACGATCGCCCATTTCTCCTTAAAGCACGTGGCCCTCCCTAGCCTCAGTTTCCTTATCTGTAAGACAGGGATGCCACCACCCACTCACAGGGGCTGTGACAAAGATTAAATCAAATCACACTTTTAAGCAGCTGGCACAGTGCCAGACACATACCAGACACTCAATAAATGCTAGTTTCCTACTTGCTCTCTCACTCTCCACGCAGGGGCCCCTGTCCCAAGCCATACAGCAAAGTTAAGTAGAATCAAGACAATACAGCAAATTTCTAGAAGTTACCCAGAAATCTAAACATCACCCTACCAAGAACAGGATGAGGCCTTGATTATAATAATCCCAGTCCCCCAGGGTTGTAATTTACACAGAGAGGGTTATCCACTACAACTTCCCGTCCAACTGTAAAAATAGAACAGTGTTTGTTGAAGACCCTGGATCCAATTAATGCATTAACTTCCTCCACGGGAGCTGGCGCATCTTAGTCTGTGCCCACNCGAAAGCTGAACAGAATGCCGAGTGGCCTAATGGCCCTGCCTGGAGATGGCTTCCGCCGTGTGACACAGGGGCCCCAGCCTCTGAGCTGGCCAGTCCCAGGGATGGGGGGGAAGGGGAAAAATTTGAACTTCAGAAACGCCTTTTCCGTACAGCAACAGCTTTCTGGACCAACCACCCGACCTGACTCTCCAGCTGAACTGGGGCCATCTCCCTGCCAAAACCTCTCTGCCACGTCGCCCACGCTGAGGGCTAAGGTGGGGTTCACCCCACCCACCTGCAGACACAGCACAGTTCCCAGCCTCCTTGGACCACTGTACTTACGACTGTAATTACATCACTTAAGTAACTATTACACAAATCGATTAAATGGGAGTTTTAATAAGGGGGCCTGTAATTACATCATTTGATTAAACATTACACAAATTGATTAAATAGGAATTTAAATAAGGCCGTTTTTTCCTATGGAAATTAAGTTGAATGTTTTGGGGGGACTCAATGAAGACAAGCTCCTTGTAAGAGAAAATGCCGTTTAAGTAAATGTGTGCAAGACCACTTTAAAGACGGGGAGGGAGCTGGGTAGGGTAAGGCTCTAAGGCAGCCTGTGTCGTTTCTTATTTATTCTGTGTCTCCATTCCTGGTCCGGAGGGGGTACCAGGAAGAGGGCTGGCTCACTGCCCCCCGAGACCCCGGGAGCCCCCGCAGGGCCGGGCTTGGTCTTGGTCATTTTTTAAGTCTCAGCCTCTAGCACATGGTTGGCACATAGTAGGTCCTCGTGAGCATGGCTAAAGTCAGTGAAGTGACACCGTCTGTGCAGAGCACACCATGGACGCCCGGACTCCGGGGCGGGGGCGGGGAGGGCACCCCTTTTCCCTGACTGAGCGCTGCCGCGGCCACAGGACTTTGTTGGCCTCTATTCCTCCAGGCCAGCCCCTCCTGTCCATTAGAAGAGCTGCCTCTAAAACAAGGATTCACAATTTCCCTGAAACACACAGGAGGTTTCCAAGTAAAACACACATGGGAAGAGGGCCCAGGAAGCTGGTTTACATAGAAAGGACGTGCAGGTGGCTGAGAGTTGAACCTCAGCCAGGCCAGCACTGGCCAGCAGAGCTCCACAAGGGTGGAAACGTTCCTTATCCTCACTTTCCAAGAGGGCAGCCACCAGCGACACGGGGCCACTGGTCACCAAACCTGACTGAATTTCTCATTTAATTTAAACTGAGCCCCAGGAGGCTGGTGGCTCCAGGAAGCTGCAGAGCTGTAGAAGATATAGACACCATCTGTAAAACAGTTTATCATGAACAGTAAGACACGAAAGATTTCCTGAGTAATGCCACTTGCCAGGCACTGTCCTTGTCACCTACGTGCATCATCACACTTAATCCTGGTAAAAACCTCATCAGAGGGGGGCCATTACGCCCACTTTACAGATGAAGAAACTGAGGCCCCGTGAAGCTGGCATCTAAATCATTTTTGGACCGAAAAGAATCACCAGACACACAAACAAAATTAATTTTAAAAACCAGTGTCTAACACATCGGCCAAAGATCAACCCTTAACATTTTCAGTGGCCGTAAACCCACCACCAAACAAACCTAGAACGGAATAAAAAGGATTTTCAGTTAGCGAGTCACTTCTAAGTCTTTGCAAAGCAAGACAGGAATGAGCGGGGGCTGCTTACATATATTGTGCTTCCCACTTGGAAAGGGTCCCAAGTTTATGTGCAAGTCTTTCTCCCTTTTTTAAGAAGAGACTTTCTTGTACATTTTCAGATAGCAATCTGGTCTTGACATTCCTCTTGGCCAGCAAGAGGGAGACCAGGCTTGATAAAGCTGCTCTTTCCTGGGAGAGAAGCCCCAGATATGCACGGCTTCAGATGGGCGGGGCAGGTATGCGGGCAGCTGCCTGTGGGGACAGGTGCGCCCTCCCCACTAGGGCAAGGCCCCAGCTGCTGCCCCAGGAAGAAGGACCTAACAGTCCCTGCAAAGCAGGCTCAGCCTGGCAAGTAACGCCCAGGCTGGACGGGAGGGGGCCTGGAGGTCCCTCCTGCACAAAACGACAAGGCGCGCCCATGGGCTTTCTCTCCAAGGAGCGAAAAATGGTAAGAAACAGACAGACGGAGGAAAAGGAAAAAGTGCAAGAGATGCGAAGACAAAGATGACAATTTCCCCAGATATTTTTCATCATGGACCACAAACACCATCCCCTTAGACACACAACTTTAGTTGTAATGTTTCATTCTATAAACACTTTAAATCGATACTGTTTTGATTAAG
>NW_017731367.1:3828162-3830055 GCF_001890085.2 Hipposideros armiger | reverse complement strand
GAGGCCACAGCCCCGGGGATGAGGGCAGGGGGCAGATTCCAGCAAGTGGGCTGGGGTGAGGGGCAAAGCAACAACACAACCAGACACAGACAGAGGGAAAGGGGGCAGGACAGAATGAACCGCCACCCTGAGGTGCCAGGAACACTAAGTGTGTCTGGAGCTGGGAGGCACAGCCACGGCCAGGCAGCTGTATGAGGGCGCGGCTGAGGTAGGAGACACCTGGACCTGCGACCTGCAGTGTACAGTGGAGACACTGCGCTCCCACGCGCCAGGCCCTATACGTGGACTCACATGTGCAATCTCCACAGCAGCCCCGGGAGCTAACGAAGTGCCCGACTGCCATCCCACTTTACAGGTGGGGACGTAGAGGCACCGTGACTTGCCCAAGGTCACCCGGCTGAGAAGGAGCAGAGGTAGGGTCAGAACCCGAGCAGAACTTACAATTTTCACAACAGAAGCTGCAGGGGGGAAAGGTTCCGAGGGGAAAAGCAGGACTGAAAATACACCCAGTGTGCTGGGGGGTTGGGGGGGGTGTGACTGTGGGATCCATGCCACTCAAGAACAAGGTGATCCGCTCCAAAATGCACAAAAAGAGGCACTTTCAACTGTCCCTCCCCACGGTCAGCGAGCAGCCGTGGAATAAGAGACCTACATCCCTTCAACCTCACAGCGACAAAAGACACATTCACACTGTAGTCACCAGATGACAGCCATCATAGGCTGTGATGTGACGACACTGCTTATTATGGCAGCTAGTATAACAGATGAGTCAAGGAATCACTTTCCATCATGGCGAACAATAGCTTTAAAAGTTAAACACAGGGCTGGCCGAGTGGCGCGNGAGAGGCTGGATGATGCTACAAGGTGGGCCAGGAGCCCGGGATGCGGGGCCTCTCGAGACTGGAAAAGGCCAGGAACCGGGTTCTCCCCCAGAGCTTCTAGAAAGAATGCAGCCTTGTGAACACACATAAGGCCTGCTGACCTCCTGAACTCCGAGAATAACCGTGGGTGGCTTTAAGCCATGTCAGGCGCCACAATTTGTTACAGCAGCCACAGGAGACGCAGATGCATGCGCATACACAACGGTTTTCCCCCCGGGTCTGCTCAGTGATGGACGACTGCACGTCTTCTCCCCCAGGGACACGCAGAACTGCTCCCTCGTGCGACTGAGTCTCAGCTCTGCCACTCTGAGCCGACCCTCACCCACATATCCCCCCTGGGTGCCCAGCATGGCTTTGGGGCACGCCTTCACCTTGGCCGTGAGCCACAGCTTCCCTCTCAGCAGAAACAAGGTGGACTCTGTCTCAGTGGGCTGCTGTGGGACCACACAGAGAATGGGCACAGGCTTCGCAGGGCGTCCGGCAAGCAGCCTGGCCGGCAGCAAGCGGACAGCGGCCCTGGCTCTGTAAGCGTGGACCAGCATGTCATCTGGCACACCCCTTAGCCCTCAAACAAGCAGGTGCAACTCCACAGACCCAGGCAGGGGCGAATGCCTTGTGGGCCTCGATCTGACAGCTTGCGTGTTTGAACACCCCCTTTCAGGACGCCGTCGAGGGGCCCTGATGGTACTGGGACCATTGCCAGGTCAGTATGAAAATCCCCGCTGAGTCAGAGCACCAGAGATGGAAGGGCACTGGCTGTGTCATCCACCCCCACCCCCAGCACACGCCAGGACAACCTCCCAGAGGGCGTCCAGTGCAATTTCTAGAATACCAGCGAGGACACTGGCTTCAAAGCCACCTTCCGGAAGTTTCTCAGCTCTGGCCCCAATGTCTCCTCTGGAGTCACAGAGAATGCACACACCCTTCTCTTCACAAGCCCCCCATTTGGAGACCGCTGTCACCTTCCCTCCTACCCCATCACTGGTCCTCCCTTTTCCCCTTGCCCACAGCG
>NW_017731367.1:3819866-3822427 GCF_001890085.2 Hipposideros armiger | reverse complement strand
TTTTTCATTGCAAAAATGCATCATGACTTTTCCGACAACCCAATATTTGTTTATGTCCTGCAGCCTTTTGACAAAATCTAGGATTTTTGTAGTATCTAGGATTTCTGGCACTTTGTGCCCCTGTGGAAAATGCATGGTCTAAAGGGATTATAAGCCGCTTGCTTCGCTGAAGCGACCAGCATGCGGTTTGCGCTGCCATCTGTGTCCACCCTGTCCTCCAGGGTTGGGGGGTCTCTTTCTGGGCCCTGCCTGCCCCCCCCCGAATCAGAACCCCTACCTCCTTCATGTTCTGTGTCCCATAAGTATTCAGCAAATGCCAGCCAATGCTTGGTGCTTCAGCAGATAACAGGGTGTGGAAAAGGCGGGCCCAGACCTCAAGCACCTTCAGACCCATGGAGCTAAAGCAGTCCAGTCTGTCCATCATTAAGCGACATCCAGCAGGGACACACGCCCGGCTACAGCCTAACAGCCCCATGGCTTCAGGAAGTCAATGGCTTCAGCAAACAGTTACTGAGTCTGACTAAAGCTGACCATGTGTCAGACACAGAAAACCATCTACTATTCTCCCCACTTCATTATCTGCAGTTGCAAGAGGGCCAGTCTCAAATTTCCTCCGAATAAGTCTCTCACTAAGGCTTCATCCGCGGCCCTGCTTTCAAAAGCCAAATGCTCACTCAGGCTGCACGGCTGGATTCAGGAGTGTTTCACCAGCAGCCTCGCACACTTAACACTGTTTTCAGCATGAGAAGGAAGTGACAGCCGAAACGATTTTAACCAACAGCGCGGTTATTAACAAGCCCTTTGAACCTGGCTGGGTCACTGGGGTCAGGTTTGGGAGTGTCCACGCCATTGAGAGAGCCGAGAACCGAGTTTTTCCCCTAATGGACTGTGATCTAAATAAACAGCACAGAGGCCATAACCAGTGTGAGCGGGCGGAATGGGGAGAAAAAGTCTAACTCTACTAAGTAGGGTATAAAAGATACATCGTATGTTCAAATGACAGCTTATCTCATTAGAATATTGTTTAACTCAAGCCAAAATCTGAAAGCTAAACCATTAAAAACTTCCACCCACAGAATACCCACTGAGAAGAGGTAACACGACCCTGGACCAGCCTTACCCAGGAGGAAACAAAGCAATTCTGAAACCTGGAACAAAAGGTTCCCTCCAGTCAACATTCCAGTAGGAAGATACATTCTACAGTTTAATCAACTGGAAATTCAAGTTTGACAGTTAACATCGTGGGAGGGCCTTGAGCAAAGGGCCTTNGCCATCCCCCCGGAGCAGTGTCCATTCAGGAAGTCCAGGGCGTGGGCTGGGGCAGCATGTCCCGTCTTGTCTGTGGCCAGTGACATAACAGCTGAGTCCCAGAATGCAGGAGGCAGGTGCAGGCCAAGGACAGGGGAGGGACCAGGGGTCACAGCCCTGTTCTTGGAGTGGGAGGCCAATGGGTGGGGCGCCAGAAAGAATTCCCTAAGATGCCACCCTCACCAGGAGGTGACTGAGGAATGGGGCCATCTCTGCTGGTCAGCAGCAGGTGACAGGCCCGGCCCGCACTGTCTCCCCCACCACACACGTGACCCCCCCGCCCCCGCTGTCTCAGTCCACCCGATTCTTCCCCGGGCATGAGGCTGCAGCCCATCACCGGTAGCCATGCCCCTCACAGCTCCTGCGACCAGCAGTCACATTCGGCCCACAGAACGCGAGGACGGTGGGGACCAGGCTTGCTTGTCCGTCTGTGTAGCCTGGCCTCACCGTGTGTGCAGCAGTGTAGGTGCCCATGTACTCGATAACACAACCAATCAACCATCCAGCCAGTCACCTGTCTAAACCTGCAGCAGCCTCAGCCACGGGCCACAGCCTCAGCCACGGGGCATGCCACCTGCCAAGTAGCTTTTACCCTCAAACACTTGGACACGGGCGGTGAACCCCAGTTCTCTTCTCCTGAGCTCTTCAGCCAACCGTGGCTTCACGCAGGTGTGAAACAAGGGCCAGGCTGCCAAAACCCACGCAGGAGTTCACACACGTGCTTCGGGTCCGCTTCCTCCTCTGTTGTCCAAGTAATCTGATGACAAGACACAAGCACTGAACCACTCATGCATGGCCCAGCCTCTGAACACACTATTTCTTCCTGCTGCACAACATCTGGGGGTGATGGGGACACACGGAATAAGCCGCCTCTGCTTGCAGCAGTGAGCCCTCTGCCCCTGTCCAGCCCTGGTGTGCCTGTAGATTGTACCCTGACATGCGTGCACCCACCTGGCAGATGCAGGGCACCCCTGAACACAGAAGTGTCTCCCTGTGCACGCAGCCAGGCCTCAGGCACTGGACTGGGGGTTGCTTCAGCAGAGCCCGCACACGGAGACCCATGGGTGCAAGTGCTCGGGGAGCCCGTTCCTCAGGGCCCTGCCCGTCTCCGGTTCTCAGTGAGCTGACCCACGCACGGGCGGACGGGCCCGCAGAGGACAACGGCGGGCTCTGTGCATCCCAGAGGGGTGGGGCCAGCCAGGGTGGCAGAGCAGCGCAGACAAACCTCTGGCTCCTTTAAGAAGCGCTCTCCT
>NW_017731367.1:3816182-3818341 GCF_001890085.2 Hipposideros armiger | reverse complement strand
GCTCCCAGACACACTGAGAAGATTTTGTAGAGATTTTCTCCAGTCTGCTCTTCCCTGCCAAAGGAAGTGCCCCCAGGAGAGTAAGCAGAGGCTTTCTGGGGTCTTGAAAAACATCACTTCTTTTGTTTTCCTGATAACCAGGCTCTTTTCTCTTTCTGATCTTATGAAATAAAAATATTCCCTCCTCAACAAAGACAGAGAGAAGGGCGGAGAGAAAGGAAGTGCCTTCCCCGTTTCCATTTGTCCCTGCCGCTCCCCCCTCTCTGGGCAGGACTGTGGGTCCCAGCCCTGTCAGCCTGAACCGAGACCCGGGAGGACAAGGGGGACCCCCAGGTACAGGCCACAGGTGCTCTTTGCCACGGACTAAAAGCCCTATTTCCTGGGCCCAAACCCTAGTGGGAAGGAAGCCTCCACGTCCACAGTTGCTATTCGTTTCTCTTCGATCCACTGTCTCCTATCCCCACCACGGGCACCCAGAGCTCACACACGCCCCATCCAGGCCCCACAGCAAGCCCTCACCGAGGCATCTTTGATCTCTGTTTCTCTTCTCAGAAACAAATGACTCATGAAAGGAGAGCTGAAGATGAGGCTATTTCAATTCCCTCTGCCCCACAGCTCCGTACCTCTGAGGCCACCTCCCCCCTGAGTCTCCTCCCTGCCGCCTGATAGGGAAGGAGGGTGGAGGGAAATTACAAATCTACATGCAACACAAAAACTAGCCGCTCACCGAGAGGGAGGCAGCATGGCACCCTAAAAAGGACTGAGGCTGGGGGCAGGGGAGCNAAAATGAATCAACCACAGTTGTCACAGGAACTGAAGGATTCAAATAGAAGCCAGTCAGAAAAATACGTTCTGCCGTCACAGGCAGAACTGACGGATGCTTCCTCGAGGAGAGCTCTTTCTCTCCCAGAAGCACCTAGCCTGCTGAAAAGCGCTCCAAAACTTTCTAGAAAAGGTACAGAAAATGGCTATCTTCTCTGGCTCAAATCTGTTTGGAAACAAAATGTCAAATAGTACAGACTGACCCCACCCAGGAAGAAGCCATGGCCCAGAATGGGTGACGCTCCGGGGGAGCTGTGGCAGAAGTGGGGGTGCAGGGGCTCGCACCCAGACACCAATCCTGAGGCATGGCCTAGCCGTGCCTTCCGTCCAGGGTGGCCCTGTGCTGGGCTCTTCTCTTTTGTAACCTGGTCTACCCCTCTGGAGGTGGTTGGTAGTTAACAGATATACTTTGTTTCCAAAGCGGAAAAAGCAGCCTTTCCAGGCAAAGCCTGGGAGGCACTTCAGGCTTGGAGATCCCGGCAGAGGGGAGAGGTTAGACTTTAGCGAAGGCAGCCCAGGGCCAGCCAGGTCAGCCTCAGTCCCGGAGAAGGCTTCTTGCTGAAGGGTATGGTTTCACTCCAGCCTCTGAGCCTGCAAGGCACACCTCCAGGAGGAACAAACACCCCCAAAAGGACAGACAGTCTGCTGGTGCCTTCATGGCCTTCCTGCCCTAAGGACACCAGGGCACACTTCCGGGCCTGGGGAAGACCCCAAAACACCCCCCAGGCAGCCACAGCCCCTGCCCAGGAGCCCAGCCCAACATCCTCCAACCTCTCACCTGAGTGCTCTGACAGGCCCTTCACCTCCTGGTTAAGATGGAAACGCAATCATCTTCCCATACAGTGACAGACAGGGCATGCCAGCCAAAAGTCCAGACTGGGATTTAACCATCCCCTACCAAGCCCGCTCCCCAGGACTGGAAACTTAATAGCAACCCAGTGGATACCTTGTATCCCAAAGAACAGCCACTTCGCACCTGAAGGCACAGGTACAACTTCCTTTACTGCAGTTGGCTTCACTGTGCTTCGCAGATACTGTGCTTTCTAACAAATTGATGGTTTGTGGCAACGCTGCTTCAAGAAAGTCTATCAGCACCATTTGTCCAACAGGCTCTGATGATGGCTAGCATTTTTTTTAGCAATAAAGTACTTTTTAATTAAGGCATGTACATTGTTTTTTTTCGACATCGTGCTATCGAACACTTAACAGACTACCGTATAGTATAAACATAACTTTTATATACACTGGGAAACCCAAAAACTCATGGGACTCGCTTTATTGCAGTACGATCATCGCTTTGCTGCAGTGTCGGGAACTGAACCCCCGATGTCTCAGGC
>NW_017731367.1:3799910-3813057 GCF_001890085.2 Hipposideros armiger | reverse complement strand
CCCCCTGAGTCTCCTCCCTGCCGCCTGATAGGGAAGGAGGGTGGAGGGAAATTACAAATCTACATGCAACACAAAAACTAGCCGCTCACCGAGAGGGAGGCAGCATGGCACCCTAAAAAGGACTGAGGCTGGGGGCAGGGGAGCTGGTCCGTCCCCTCTCCAGGTAGCTCCAGGCAGGAACGAGATCCCAGACCCATCCCCGTATCTCAGGAGTGAGTGTGGGGTAAGTTACACAAATCCCTAAGCGATCAGCTACAGGGCACATTCAGGGTCCCAAAGCGTGGTCAGCTCTCTATGCTGTGTCATCGCTTAAGCAGAGACCGTCCAATGCACGCACGTTTCAGCCGGAGGGGACATTCCTCATACATTTCCCGAGGAGAAGTCATACAGAGCGAGTGCGTCACGAGGTGCATGGGCCAAGAGCAGCAGTGCCGCGGGGCCTGCAGACCACTGAGATCACCGCCTCCACCGAGCAAAAGGCAGAAGGCTGCGCCAGCTCACCGCGCTTCTTACGACACCTGCAAGTTCATGGCGTGTGAGACAGGGCACGAAAGAGTGCAGCTGCGGCTTTGCGGTGAACAACAAACAACGCAAAAAGCACTGGACACGCAACCAAGACCAGGCTTTTCTTTCTGCCTCCCTCCCACCAGGAAAACGTGGTTTAAAATGTTACAGTAAAGTAATAGTAAGTTTTAAAAACATCTTTCCTCTTGTTTTTTCCTCTGGGTAACCCGTCTCCCCCACTGGGTAGTCTGTCCCGCTCTGCAATCCTAAATCCTATCTCGGACAACACACTCCAAAAATGTCCTCCCCAAGGAAAAGGCGTCCAAAGGAGGGAACCGTCTGACAAGAAGGTGGGAAAGGAAACCCGACGAGGCAGACTAACGCCCAGAGATGGTTCAGTCTGGACCTGAGAGGCGGAGGGCAGCTCCTGCAGTGCCAGGGACCGTCTGCTCCAGGCATGCAAGGTGCCGGACGGCGAGGCCTCTGGAACCCTGTGCAGAGAACTTCCAGAGAAGTGGGCCCCTGGGCTTAGGAGCAACCCCTCCTCACCCTCTGTGCAGAGGTGTGTGCGCGCGTGCACACACACACACACACATGCACACACACATACACACGCAAATGCACATGCACACGCACACACATACACACGCAAATGCACATGCACACGCACGCACACACGCACCCCTGCTGAGGCTCTTCCTCCAAAGCCTGGGAGCGAGGCTGCACAGCCTCACACAGTCTGAGTATAATCCATCCTCTGCATTTTGGGAACGAGTAATGCTTGTCACATAAAACTAAGGAACAACATGCCTCCGTCAAAACTGATCTCGTCCCTGCCCTGGAAATTCACAGTTTACATTGTGAGAGCGGAACACCCAATCTGTATGACCATCAACACTCCAAGCCTCCAAATAAGCCTGTAACCCTGTGTTCTTTGCAACAATACCACAATATGGATTAGGCTTTAGAGCTGCTCTCTGAATTTGTCCTGGGAGAACAGGGTATAAGCTGAGATTTAGCTTTTATCTTGAATGTGCAACAACTATGACTATATTGAGTGTATGAGCAGCCATGGAAAACATGAATTTGGAGCTAACCTGAAGCCACTGAGTGTGGCGGGTACAAAGTATCAGAAAAGTCTTCGGGCCTGCTATTTCAGGGAAAAGCATGTGAGCTCTCCTGGTGACAGGGGCACAAAGCTGTAAATGTGGCTGATGTAATCCATGCAGGAAAAAGGCGGGCAAAAGAAAAACCAAAAAAACGCTAGTGACTCCCAGCAGCGAGTACCCAGCTCACTCAGTGACTCCGGCCTTAAAGCATCCATGACCCGCAGCCCGCGGTATCTCAGTTGCTGAGCTAATTACTGGACGGGATTCAGAGTTCGATAATTAAACTTGAAAGCTCCTACAGGCTCAACAATGTTAATACCGGAAGTGTTCATCAGAATCAAAGTTAGTTTTCATATGGAGGAGTGTGTAGTCCTAAGGTTTCTCCTATTTTACATGTGGCCAGGAACGGGGGCGCTGAGATGCGCACCTACGCGGACTGTAACTGCACTGCTACCCGCTTCCGGCGGCCGACAGCCCAAGTCCACCGCTCTCCTCTGCTACTCAGGCCGCACTGCTTCTCTGAGCTCAGTCAGCCTCTGCCCCACCCCTGTTCCTAAAAACCTCCAGGCCCCTCCCACCGCAGGGCTCAGCCTAGAAGCTCCAACCACCCCAACCGGGCACCTCTACCCTTCCACACTCCCTCCTCCAGGTCTGTAGTCAGTAGGTGTATGGCCAGGTGGCCCTTCTCAGCCATGCCGTCCGTGATCCCCCTCCACCTAACACCCCTCACCCCACACACACCCACACTTCTTCACCGCTGTTTCTTTCCTTGTCACGTTTTACTAGCGTTTCACTGGATCCTGTTGCTTTGTATCCTCCATCTACCCACGCGTGCTGGTTCCAGGAAGATGAGCCTGTGCCTGTTCTGTTCACTGTGGACTCCCCAGTGCCTGGCAGGGGTCTGGGACCCACTCAGCCTGCTGAGCTATGAATAAATGAGCAAGTGAATGAATGAACGAACCAGGTAGGCTCTGGTACCTGCCCATGATGGACAAGCAGGGAGCTATGAGTCTGTCTTGTTGCAGGGACAGACAGCGCAGAAGAGGGAGGCAACCAAAGCGACTGGGAGTGGAGAAAAACTGACACACTGTATCTAAAAACACATGTGTGAAAGCTCTCCTCCCTCAGTGCTGGAGTACCAAGCACCAAGGTGTGCAGGGGGCAAGGGGACCAGGCACAGGGCCAATGTGCTAGGGACACGTACCCACGTAGTACCCACGTACACATCCACACCCACATGCACCCATGCCCACATGTGCACACTCAAACACACTCGCACATACCCACAGGCACACCTGTGCACACTCACCTGCTTGTGCACGCACGCGCGCGCGCGCGCGCGCACACACACACACACACACACACATGCACGCACACACCAAGCACCACGTGTCTGTGCCGTAAGAAAACAAGGCAGGGCCACAAAGCAGGCTGACACCCTCTCCCCCTATGGGGCCCAAAGGAGATCATTTTCATAGAAAATGAAATGTTTGATCTGACCTTGAAAGATTATTAGGGCTTCCATTAACGGAAATGCAGATTAATTCTTCCTCATGGGACAAAAGTCACCAGCAAAGGGAAAATACAAAGTGACAGAGCAACTTGGGCATGACAAGGTGAGGCTTGCTCCCAAACACACCGGGAACAAGGGCCCAAGCCCTATGTCCAGTGGGACAAGCCAGAAAGGCCTCTGTGCTCAGACCCTGGAGAGCTCCGAGGAGCCCGGGCCTGGGCTCCACACGCAGCCTCCACTCAGAGAAGGTTCTGGATCATGGACCGCTGCCTGCCAGATATGCAGACAGGCAATGTCAATGTCCCCCCGCCACACTGAACCTGCCTCCACATCCGACTCACCGAGTTCACTGTGTGTCACACATGCTCACTTATTAGGCATGAAAATGCAAGTTTTGTTAAAGGCAGAAGAAAGGCTTTTCTGTAGGAATGAAAGTGTGAGCCTCGGGCCGCAGCGCATGAAAGGCCTGGCGCTCCCGGCCGGCCGAGGCCTCGCCAAGGGGCGCCTGGCCCAGCCCGGCCCCGACCCCCGGGGTCTTTGAGCAAACCTTTTGCGGGGACCCCCGCGCCTTGCTACCCACGGCGAGGAACAGAAGGAGGGGAAGATCAAGGGGAATGGCAGTCATTTCATGTGCTGTTTAAACCCAAAATGCTGCCCTGAGATCAATTCCGCCCGCGCCTGGGCTGGGGCTGGAGCGGCCAACTTCTAATTGCATTCAGGAGTAACTGACATAATGAGGCTCGGCGCCCGCGACCTCCACACCCTCTTCAATGAACTTGCTCATCACACACAGTCCTTCCTTTTCTTGAACACAGTCCTACCTGCAAGTTCACGTGTGCACGTGCACGTGACGAAAAGGCTGGCTCAGATGAAACAGGAGAACCACTGATGGGCCCACACACCCCCTCTCCCGCACGCGCTCTCTCCTGCCAGGACCAGGAATCAGGGTGCACTGGCCTTGGCCACTCCAGAAAAACCATACGCCGGGGCAGAAATGCTTTCACCTGGAAGGCTGGCCCTTCTCCACCTCCAGACTCGCTGCCTGAATCCTACCAGAGGAAGGTAGGGAACTGAGCAGGGGAAAGCATCCGGGGTTGCCCCCTCGAGGCTGGCGTCTGCTCCCCACTGTCACTGCCAGGGTTTCGCCATACTGTTCTGGAGAAAAGGTCAATGCTACAACCGATGACTCATCTAAGGAACCCAGAACAAGGCAGAATGAGGTTAAAATAAAATGTCCTGTCAACTGACAAATGAGAAAGAGAAAGAGAAGGCTGCTACCATCGCTGGGCATTTATTGGTGCAGGGAGGGGGTTGCTGCGAGCATGTCGCTAGATGACTGTGCTTGAATTTCCCAACATTGCTCTGAGGAGGTACCACCACTATCCCCATGTTACTGGATCAGGAAACTGAGGCACAGGGCATCCCAGGGGTTTAGGGAAACCATCTGCAGTGGGCGTGCATCATCAACCTAAGTAACATAATTTAAACATGAATGTGTGTGCACACATAAACTTCTGATTAGATTACGTTTCAAGCATTCATCAAAAAAAGGCAAATGGCCTTGACGCTGACATGGGTTATGGAGACAAAAAACCCAGCCGGCCGGGCAGTGGAGGAGTGGCCAAGGGGGAAAGAGCCGTCGGACAGAGCGGAGAGTTCCCGCACCTGAGAAAATCCCACCAGCGCTGACCTCGCGCTGGCTTCCCAGGGCCATTTTCTGAGCGTCCCTGGTCATTAGAGCAAAAGACAAAAGAACAAAGACCACAAGGATAACAGAGCCTGGCCGATGATTTTAGAAACTGGAGTAGGATATTGCTACGCGTTTAGCCTCAGCCAGAACGAAATTCACTCAACGTGCCAAGCGAAATCTTCATTTTGGTCCTAAGTACAAAACGCCGCCCAGTTTCTAATGATCCCACAGGCGTCTACACAGTGGCAATGACAACGCAGCCACCTAATGAGCGATGGGGTGCACATTTCCCTGAGACCAGCCTCCACTTGTCCGATCCAGAAAAACGAGCCATTAAGCTTTCTCACATAAGTTCCTACTAAAACCCGCTTGATTTCCTGCCTGCCACAAACATTGGGATCTTCATTAATTCCAAAAGGAAGAAAGTCAAGACCTCGTTCTGTGACTGTGGTTTTTAATGAACTTGACCATTTCTGGGTTCTAGTGCACTACACTAGACTGAAAAATAATTCTTTTTAAACAAAAACATGCAGGGGAGGGCTGGAACCCCACACGCCCTGATGCTCATGAGCCTGGTCATGACCCATGTGCCCCCCACTCACACCACACTGGCCCCACACATGCTTTTTTCTCCCTAAAATCGGTAGCAATACATGCCTCCTTTTGTCCCTTCAAACGCCACCATGACTAGTCTGAAGTGCCGATGACACAACCAACTGAGGAGCATAACACCCATGTTTGCCAACTTATAAAAGGGGTGATGGGCAGCGGAGGCACCAGGCTGGTCACAGGTGATGCGAAGGGTCACGGCTGCCATTCAGCAGCTCCAGGAGGGAGCGGCGCAGAGGCCACAATGCACACAGGTAAACTGAGGCAGGGCTCGTGGTTTTCTTTTCATGTTTAAAAACATCAATTTTCATCATTGTGTTTCTCTATTTGAAGCCACCCTCTTATGTAAAGAAGTTTTGTGTGGTTTGTTTTTGTTTTTTTTTAATAATCTAGTTTGGGATGAGTCAATTCCAATATATCCATAGGATTACATATCTTGCAGCCACAAAAAAAGACTATTGATGGAAAGGTGAGCGAACACAGGAAAACGTCACTGTCACAAAGATGAAGTAAGAAAAAAGGACACATCATCGTATATGTGACATACCAACCCTCATAAAACACTGAGGCGGGGAAAACAGAAAGCCGCCCCAAAGGAAGAGTAGCTGCCTCCAGATGGAGGACTTACGGGGGATTTTTCTCCTTCTCTCGTCTCCCACATTTTCTATATTGAGCATGTAACACACTGATATTCCAAAAGGCAGTGAATTCATTTTCTGCAAATGCTACTTGTTGTGATCAATGCTCCCTTTCCTCCTGTTTTCTTCTTTTTCCTGTTTGAGAGTCTAAAACCCAGACAGGCACCTGCCAGGTGCCCACTTCTCAGTCGGGGCTCCTGCTCGCAGTTCAGAGGCGACGCTGGGCAGGGAGTCACCGGACTTGAGGTCGCTGCATCTTTGGGGTCCCCATGCTCCCTGCAGCACGCTGGCGAGTTTACTATCACAGGGACTTTATAACTAACATGCGCTACCACCTTTTCTTCAGCAAAACCTTCAAGACCCACAGCTCTGCCCACTTAGGGGGTGACTGATAAACGTCTCAACACAGGTGAGAGGCATGAGACGTGGGTTGCCTAGAACGCCTCTTCTCAGTACCTGGGTGCCAATCTTTGTCTCCCCAGCTCTACTTGACCCCAAAGCCACTGAGGCTTACGGCCGAAAGGCTGCAAAGAGCCCGACTCCAAGAGTCCAGGCCCGGAAGGCCAGGTATTCTCAATCCCCAGCCTCATCACCCAATAAGGCGCACACAGCCTCTGTCCAGCTGCAGCTCCGCGCCTCCCTCCCTCCCGGCCGTGCAGGACGGGGGCCGGCCCGGCTTCCCTTCTCTCCTTCACCTCTCAACCTCGACTTCTGTTGCCAACAGCCCTGGCAGACAGTCAGGCCAGGGGGATGAGATGCATGATGGTCCCAGGGATTCACCTGCAAACGTGGGCACCTCATACAGGGGGTCACGCGGCTGGGGACAGAGCAACACAGCGATAAAAATACACAGGGTGCAGAGTCCCACTTCTCCCCTCCAGCTCTCGGCTTCTGCCATGAGAGAGCTGCACTCTGTCAGCAGGAGCTCTCACGCATTAGGTGCTAACTCCCTGGAGCTGACCTGCTGGTCCGATGCTGGCTGTGAACCTGTCCCTGGTCCCATGGAAACACCCAAACATCCTTCAGCTCCCGCCAGTTCACTCTCCACCTATGGGCACTGGAGTCAGTCACACCTGGACCTCAAACCTGGTTTCTGCAGTCACCACCTGCAGCCCTTACACGAGGTTCAGTCACCGAGTCTCTTAATCCCCATGACGACATAATAATATGGATCCTATAGATTATTTTAAGAGGTAGCCAATGCACATGAAATTCTTGGCACACAGCAGAGGCTCATTAAATCGTAGCTATTACAACCACCAGCACAGAGCGACCTCCGGCAGGGGGTCAGAGCCGCTGCTCCCCCAGAGAGGACTCACAATGACCCCTTTCTACAGTCAGAAAGGATCCGTGTTCTAATTATGACAAGGCACTTTGTGACACTGGATGGTGACAGGGGCTTGCTCACAGTGCCGCTAGAAACCTTATAGGCCGCAGAGGGGTGGCCTGGGGCCACTCTCCATTCCCGGGCAAGGGAACTGGGTGTTCTGTAGCCCTCGGAAGCAATCAGCCTGCAGACAAGGATGGAAAGGCAGAAATACAGAGTAGGACAACCCAGTAAGCAACAGCCAAACCGTGATCTGAACCAGTGGCCACACACGAGCACACCTGTCCACGCCGCAGCTCCCGGACGAGGACGGCAAGGCGTGTTCTTCCAGAGTTCCTGTGGGAAGTAAGTGGGGCAAACACAGCGTGCGGAGAAGCCAACCTTTCGCTGATGACATGAACATGACAAGCCCAGCCACCTCTCCCTAGGCAGCGCCCACACATGCTCTGCTGCTCCTCTCCCCGCGTGGGGGACACTTCTCCATCTCACTGTCTAACTCCAGACCTGAAGTCAGCCACGAGCCTATAATTAATATCCTTCTGAGCCTAAGAAATAAAAAGCACCAGTGGTGGGGGCAGGTGGCCAGGGGAGGGGTCCTGAGTGCACAGGTGGCAGTTTGTCCCTGGGGCTTGCTGGAGTGAAAGAATTAATTCAGCAGCCAGATGGAGAAAGGCCATGCATTCCAACACTCCCCTCAAACATGCAATACCCATGAGTGGGGGGGACTGGATAGGAAGAGGTCTGCTCTCCACGCTGGAGAGTAAACTAGTACAAACTTTCTGGAGTCAATGCAACAATACAATGCTTTCATTGAAGAAAATTTTGCTAGAACGATTACCTACTCAGGGCAACATCATGAAGAAGCTCTCAGTGTGGTAATTATGATGAAAACATCCTTTATTGCTTTATTTAGAATAGTGAAAACTCAGGAGCAACCTAAATGCCCCACAAAGTGTGGCTGGTTATGAAACGCCCACTCACTTGAAAGGTGATGTGGGTGCAAATTAGCCAAGTGTTCCAGTTACACGGCTAGGTGTGAGGAGCAGGGTACGTGCGCGGCTTTCTGCATCATGAGAGTCTCTGTTCTAAGATGTGAACAGCAGCAAGCAAAGAACCTGTGACCGACACACGCAAAAACGGCACACACTTAAACGGCGCACACTCAAATGGTAGGTTATGGGCTTTTTTTTTTCTGTCTCTAAGTAATCCTACAATGAACATAAATTATAGATGTTTAAAGCAATAGTCTGAAAAAATTACGTACTAGGACGGCTATTTCTCAGGCATTTTCCCGGCTTGGTAATTTCTTGATTAGGGTCACTTTAAATGCATAACAAGCCACCACCCCACATGGAGAATCAGGCCTGGCCTTGCTTACTTGACAACCTGCACCTGCCTCCTTTAATCCCACGCCACACCCGTCACTTCCTGTTGGATGGGGATTTTGCAACCTCCCCTCCCATGCCTGTTCCTAGTGACAATTATCACCCTGAACAAAGTGCTAAGCGGACAGAGAATTACTGGTTCAGTTTTACTTGACAGAGTTGCACTGGAAGACTCCAAGTTGGACAGTGTTTCCATTTCAGAAGAAAGACGAGAAGAGCCCACCCCCATCCCGACAGTTTGGAGAGAAATGCTTCCCCCCAGATCCAGCGATTCATTCCACAAGCGGAAGCTTGCCCGTATACTTTTTGGACAATTGCTACCAGAATTCACCCACATTCACTTACGATTTGAGAGAAAAAGCGTTCCTAAACTTTTAAGTTTATTATGTATCATAATTATTCTCAACCTAAAGAAGCAACAATGCCTCCAATTTCCGGCCTGAGGATGGTGATGGTCTTTTGCCCATCGTCCCGCAGTTGACGTCCTCCCGGCACCTCCTTCTGATTTTGATTTATGCACGGTAACCTTGTAAAGCTCCTACTGCTTGTAAGCTTTTTTTATTTTTAGGTTTTTTTTTTTCCTTCTCCAAAGAATTCATTCCTTGTTATACTAACTTATTCACAAGAGGCTTTTTTTTAATGTAAATTGTTTTATGTAACAGGATTATAAGAGGGACATTCTACATTGTCAAATGATTTTCTCGCTGCAAAAATAAAAATCTAACTCACAGTTTCCAAGTCAACAAGCGAAGACAGCAGCCCTGCCCAAGCCATCTCCTGGGAGGAGACAGGCCAGGCCACCTATGCTGCACTGAGGTCTTCCCCAGCTGGGGGGGGGGGGGGGGGGGGGCCAGGGACACCCATAACAGCTGGCGCACAGGTGTGCATCAGCCCAGAGAACCCAAACAAGCCTCTGCAGTCACCTGCTGAGTGGCCTTGACTTTCAAAAACAGCCACCATGATACAGCTCCCACTCAGCCCACCCACTTTATAAACCAGTCCTCTCCCCCATGCAATGGAGACATTTGCTTACGATCACATCAGTATCGAAAGTTTCAAAGGAGACGTTGATGTAAAATACAAATTTAACACTAAACAGTCACCACCCAAAAAATAAGGGAAAGTAAGTGAAAATGATCATTCTCAATTTTCTTTGAGACATTTCACGCCTGCCCTTCTACCCACCTGAAGAAATTTAACCCTGGCGTTTTAAGGCAGCAGTTCTCAACCTGTGGGTCGCGACCCCTTTGGGGATCGAATGACCCTTTCACAGGGGTCACCGGTACTCGTATGTGGGCGTATCTGCATATGGGCCTGGAGACGGATAGAGGAGCGGTGTCTCGGTTTCTAAGACCATCGAAAATATGTGTTTTCTGATGGTCTTAGGCGACCCCTGTGAAAGGTTGAGAACCGCTGTTTTAAGGGGAGCTTCACATTCCACAGACTAAGGAGGAATACAGGATACATTTTCAAGCTTTTAAATGAAAAGTCCCACTTTGCAGCAGAGACAGTTTCCCTAGAATTTGTACACAGAATTAGTCTATCTAGAATTAATACCGAGGGACCCAGCAAAATCCAAGGACTGATGACCCTAAGGCGATGCCTGATCCCTGAAGAGCTCCGTTACGCTGGGTCCAAGATGAGCCAGATACAGTTGCCACAAGGAAGGGTGACCTGTTACCTACCATCCGCTCTCGGACAGGACCCTGCTCGGCCCGCTGTCCAGGTAAAACCCTCCATTTCTGGACTTCGGGGGATGAGAACGTGTACTGGGAGGGAAAGGTGAGGCGTGTACTGCCAATGAGTCCCTGGGGAAGGTCTCACGATACGGCGGGGTGGGCGGGGTCACAGTGACACGTGGTCAGAGCACGGTGGCGCCCTCCACTAGGAGCAACTGTCCACCTGCACCGCTCCTCTCTCTAGATTCTCAGTTGAAAGGCTGAGTTCCTGCCACCTCCCGAGCCTTGATACAAATGTATACTTTTACTTCCACAACGCTAATGCTTCCTAACCACCCTGTACTTTTATTGCCAAACTGGACAACCAAAAACAAGACAAAAGGTTGCATTTCCAACCAAAGCTGTCCCTGCCTCATGCCCACTTGTTCTGAGCAGGACTTGTCATCAGAACCAGCGTCCGTGGGTGTCACTGGGTCCAGGGTCTGCTGCAGTAGCTGTAGAAACACCAAGTTCAGCCAAATGTCACGCGGCAATGGTGTCTCCATGACAACCATGGTAACAGTGTAAACTAGCCACACCAATTAAGCAGCGTCTACACTGTGCCAGGCCCTTTACTGTGTGACGCCCCTTTTAGCGCTTACCACACAACTCAGGCGACGGGCGGCACCATCCCATTGATGGACGGGGATGCGGGCACAGGCCCACAGCCTGCTGAGGTCACACCGCCCGCCGTTGGAGGGGCATTCCAACCAGGGCCGTCTGGCACTGACTGCCACCTCTTCCTGGGTCCCTTCCCTGCAGTCACCCAGGCCGCCCTGCTCTGCAACTGGAGAAACGCCTGCTGTTCTTCCTGGGGTGGCATGAAACTCCCAGAACTGGCTTACCCTGGTGCAGATGCCTACAGGCTGGGCCGTGGGTGCTGGAACACCTCTCCCAGGAGCCAGCTCCCAGGATCCCCACCGCAAGTCTGCAGCTCATCTCAAAAAATGGAGCTTGCAGGAAACTGCTCCCTTCCCAACATGCACTGGCAATCACAATGCCCCAAAGCCGGGCAACGGCTAGGCCTGCGCCAGGAGAAAAATGCCTTCTTCCCGAGAGCCTCCCAGCAGCCCAAAGAGCGGGGCACAGAACTAAGTCTTTGTTTTGCAGCCCCCAAGCACGTACCGATCCAGACGACGACCCCCCATGGCTGCTAACACCCAGAGAAAGACAACCAGAGGTTTGTTCCCCCGCGGAAGCCCAGCCAAATCAAACCAGAACCGGAATTGAAACAAGCCCCGCAAACTACCAACTTATAGGGAAACACAGAAGGCAAACAGGACCACGTCAGAGAGTGCCAAAAGGAGGCAGTCAAAAAAATCCAGGCAGAGGAAATGCTAAAAGACACCAATCCAGCTTCGTTAACACATCTATTACATGGGAAGACAAGAAAGACGGATGTGGGGTCTACATAGTAAGAGACTCCTGGGGCGGCCAGTTAGCTCAGGTGGTTAGAGCGTAGGCTCATAACACCAAGGTTGACAGTTTGATTCCCATATGGGCCCTCCACAACTAAATTGAAATAACTACTTGACTTTGAGCTGATGGGTCCTGGAGAAACACACTGTTCCCCAATAAAAATTTTAAAGAGAGAGAGAGAAACTCGGAAGACATAGCAACCAACTGCAATGTATAGACATTATCTGGATCCTGATTCAAACCATCTGAAGGAAAAAAAAAAGTATGACACTCCTGAGACAATGGAAATTTGGACATAAACAGGGTACTGGATGATATTACGGAACTGTTCATTTTCTAAGTGTGATAAAGGTCATGTGGTCACGTGTGATTTTATTTTTGAATTCCCATCTTTTGGAGACAGAAATGTTTGCGGATGAAATGACAGGGTGCCTTGGACTTGTTTCGAAACATGTTGGCAGGTGGCGGGGTATACACAGGAAATAAGGTTGGCCACGGGTTGGTAATTACTGAAGCTGGCCAAAGGGTATCTGGGAAGTCATTATGCTACTCTATAAACTTTTAATGTATTTGAATTTTCTTGTAAGTTTTAGAAAATAGTATCTCAAAAAGATCATGCTTAAACTGTTTCTTCTACCAACACTCACCACACACACACACACACCCCCAATTCCATATTTTCTAGGCCTGTCATTAGACCTTCTCCTGGGGGAGGGAGGGGAGCGCTTCACCCGTCAGCACTCTTCGTCTCAGTTCCCGCATCTGTAAATTGGGAATTACATCTGTGTCTTTGAGTTGCTGTGAAAATGAAACCAATTAATAACGTAAACTAATTAACACAGTTCACGTCACATAATCTACCCATTGCTATTATTAATGGTACCAGTTTCAAGCACGTCAAGGTTTCTGCTCTGACAATTCTGCTGTTCAAACAGCGTGGGGCCACCCGGCCATGGCCTCCTATTGCCACAGCTGCAGATGAGGCCCAAGGGCAGGGGATCCACCCAAGGGCAGGGGACCCTTCACCTGCAGGGGAGAAGCATGCATTTAAAAGGTGCTATCACACTGTACACCTGAAACTAATACAAAATAATGCTGGATGTCAACTATAACTTAAAAATATAGGTATACATAAGGGCCGGCCGAGTGGCTCAGTTGGTTAAGAGCTCGCTCAAGAGTTTGAGCTCTGAGCAACAGCAGTTCGATGCCAGCCCGAGCTGAGCAGCCGCTAAGCT
>NW_017731367.1:3787220-3799233 GCF_001890085.2 Hipposideros armiger | reverse complement strand
AGCGACGTCCTCCATAACTAGACTGAAGAACAAAAGGACAGCAGCTTGTCTGTTCCCCTTCCCCCGATTCCCCAGTAAAATCTTTAAAAATAAATCAATAAATAAAGCACTCAGCACTGAATATACTGCCCATTCTCTTTGTGCCACAGCAGTGGGCACCAGCTGAAGAAACATTCTGGAAGCTCAGCATCGCTCCCACAATGATCTGCAGGCACAGCTGACACAGGCTGGCCCACAACTGCCACCTGACTTCTGTGTCAGGCAGGAGGTCAGAGTTGAGTCCAGGAAGCCAGTGGGGGGAGGGGCGCGACCACAGACAAGTCTTAGCAGACCCAGACACCACTGGGGTTTGGGCTGACAGTTCACTGCATTTCTGGCACCTTTAAAGTTCTTTATCAAAACCCATTTTAAAAAGCATTCAAAGATCAGTGTCATTAGGTGAAGGAAGAGCCAGCGTCATCAGACCACCCAAAGCTGGGTTTGAGGACTCCTAATATGACTCAATCAATCAATCAATCAGTATAAACATTTAGGTTGTTTCTGCCTGGATCAAATACCAGAGCTACAAAAAGAAATGTGGTGAAAGGAATGCAACAGGACAATGGCCTTCAGGCCAGGGGAAGATGGTCAGCCCTTCTCTCTTCTTCTGGGCTTCGTTTCTGGGCCAGCCTCTCGGTGGCACAGGCTGCGCGTGAGCTCCCTGCTCGGGACCCTGATGGCGCGCCCAGCTGACCCTGCCTCCGTGCATCTGCCCGGCTGACCCTGCCTCCGTGCATCTGCCTGGCTGACCACACGTCCGTGCATCTGCCCAGCTGACCACACGTCTGTGCATCTGCCCGGCTGACCACACGTCTGTGCATCTGCCCGGCTGACCCTGCCTCTGTGCATCTGCCAGCAGCACAGGGAGCTTGCGAGGAGCTGGGGAGGCAGCCTCACTGCCAACAATCATTTCTACTTTTCATTTAGCTTCTCCTTTAACCAAATCTTATGTTTTTTCATAATCTATTCCATAGTTTAAAAGAAAAACATTACTTTGCTCTAAACACACCTTAATATTTTTATAAAATAGTAACCTCATTGTTATTACTCTTTCCCAATAAAACTTAGTCTCAGCCTCAATTAAGATAAAATTATAATAAACATATAAAAACGTAGATAGTATAAGTCTAATCAAATACATTATGCCTAATATAAACGTATTATAAAACATACTATAAGAATAACTTATAATAAAGATAGAAAATAAGTCGGCTCAAGGTCAGACAGTCCCTGTTCCTAGTCCCATTCACTCGGGACGGCAGCGGCTGAAGCGCCTGCCCGCCCAGGCGGCGTCTGACACAGCCCCGCAGACAAAGCCCAGGTGAGAGTGGACAAGGAGCAGCACGACGCTGCACCAAGGGCAAATCCTCAGAAACCACATGTGGGTGGCATGGGGGGGCGCAGGGGCCGGGAAGGACACCGGTATGGACTGAGCTGTATCCCCCCAAAATTCATACACGGAATTCCTAACCCCCACTGCGGCCGTATCTGTCAGAAGGGTCTTTAAGGAGGTAATTAAAGTGAAGGTCATTAGGGTGGGACCCTAGTCCAATAGGCCTGGCACCCTTATAAGAAGACAGACACCAGGGGTGCACACACAAAGGGCCATGTGAGGACACAGGGAGAAAGTGTCCACCACAATTAAGGAGACACCAAACCTGCCAACACCCTGACCTCGGGCTTCGGCGTACAGAATGGTGAGGAAATAAATGTCTGTGGCTTAAGCCCCCCACCACCCCGTCCTCCCCCCACACCCCCCTCCCGGCTGTGGCAGCTTGTTAGGACAGCCCAGCAAACTGATACGGACACCAAAGCCCTCCAGGACCCCACAGGGCCCTCAGCCAGTCAGATCTCCCCCTGCAGGACCAAGGATGTTCCTGCCCGCAACTGCCCATCAACAGCATCTGTGTGGCTGACTTTTGGGTCCCCCTGCAGCGACGCAGAGGAGGGGAGACAGTCCTACACAGTTACTGTCACAAGCAGAGCACCCACTCCACTGAGCCCCAGAATATGGAGATCTGAAGTCTCCTGAGGGAGCAGGATGAATGTGCGTCCGCTCGCCAAACACCTGCCCGAAGGTCTCCAGGTGTGACAGGAGGCCAGCCGGAAGGAGGCCAGCGGGGAGAGCAGCAGGACTGTGCACCGGCCGAGGGTGCCGGCGCTGACCTTCATTCCCCTCGAGTGAGGTAGGGCGCTCAGGCTCGGAATTCAAGTGACCTCCCGCAGGCACAGAGCTCAAGCGAGAGCAGCAGCGCCAGGTTTCATCCAAAGACGCGCCTTCAACACTCCAGTATATGCCCCTCGGTCAACAGCGACACGACGAGCAGCAGCAGAAGCCGCCACGAGGAAGGTTCAGTCGTGCATCCTGTGCACGAGAGATGGAAGGAGCTCTGCCTGTTTCCAGGTGCGGGGAGCAGAGAACACTCGGGAAGGGGGTTCCTGCCCCAGGGGTTCACTGGGCATGGATTACTGCCAGACGTGCTCGTAAATGGGGTGCCATGAGTCCTGGGGGGCGGGAAGATGGGAGGCTGTAACCACAAAGGCCGGGAGAGGACAGACATGCAGGCGAGGTGTCCCCGTGAGAACCACCCGTCTGCAGGGGCAGCAGCAGCGTCACAGGCAGGCCCAGGCCCCAGAGCGGAGGTGGCCCAGCCACCTACCACAATCTGCAGGACGACTGACTGTCCCCCAAGTCCACACACCGCCCAGCAACCTCTCCAGCACCTGGGAGGCCCTCGAGCTGCTGGGCCACCCAGCCAGCCCAACTCTAAAACATATCTCACTTCCACTGCGACTTACAAGGCAGCCCTGTCCTCGCATTTTCCCAGTTCCCTGGACGCTTAATTTCCATCCTTCATTTTTGCAAAGAATAATTCAAAATGTTTGAAGCCATTGACTAGTTTGCACATCTTAAAGGTTAGTATCTGCGTCAAAAGTCACCAGCGAACCCATCACATTCTCTTTTGAATACTGCAAAATGTCTGGCGCAACCAGACGTTTTCATGCAGAATTACAGGAAACGGCGGACTTGGGCAGATGCACAAAGTCATGCTCATGACTCACCAGGAGCGTCTCATGCTGACGGGACAGCCGATGCCCATTCTCCAGGGGTGCGACTGGCACAGCTCCTGCCTGCGCGTATCAATGCCCTTGGCGTTTGGAGACAGCTTCTCAATTAGTCTTTGAGGACCCGCTCCTCTTCTTTGTCCTGAAATCCTGACACAGCTGTCAATCAATGTGACCAAGGGGTGTCTGGCTCTGAGCCAATGAGACTCTCCGGAAACAGGAAACCTAAGCAGTGGCCGTGGAGAGAAGTGCGCCTGCCCCCTGAACCCCTCCAGCGGCCCTGATTCTGTCCATCCCCACGCCTGGTTCTCAGGCTGGCCTCCCCCACTCACAGTCACCAGACATCCTGGCAGATTCCATGTCGACTCGAGTAACCCAGAATGGGATTCTGATGTTTTCCACCAAGGACCCAAACAGACCAATATAACCATCCTCCCAACTCAAAGAGCAGGGAAGCTCTGACTGTTCTGAGGGCAAAGACCGCCCGCTTAGGAAAGAGAGTACCTAAATTTAGGAAGATTTTTTTTTTTTTTAGTACCCTAAACTCTGAAGGCAATTCCCAAAATGGCAGCCACGGGAAAACTCGAAGTCCTGGGCACACAGCAGCCTCACGGATGCATCGCCGTGGCCATGGCCTCTCCTTGGGCATGGTTGCGTCCTCAAATGTGTGTGTTACACACAGACATGGTCCTCCATGTGACACACGGCCCCTCTCTCAATCAAGCTCCGGAGCTCTCACCACACCGTGGTCCTGTGAGATGCAGGGTCTGGTCTCGTGACCACAGTCCCTGAGCGCCTTGGGCCATGCTGGGGAGATGGGTGAGCCCACAATCAGACCAAGGGCACAGGCCACACGCCTGGCATTGCCATCAGGAGCCACGTGAATGGCCTCCAGGGAGCAGAGACAGCTGAGCTGAGTAGTGTGGGTCTCAGCAGGGTTAAGGAAAGAGAGGCCCAGCTCCAGGCAGGCCCCGGGCCATCAGGAGCCCAGGTGGCCCCCAGGGAACTACCTGCAGTGAAGGTGCCCGTAGGGAGGGCCACGATCGGGCAGGGCCATCGCAAAGGGCCCTGGGTGCTGAGCAAAGCAAGTCCATTTTCGTTTCTTGATTTGCCCCATGACTTGTTCTAAAAAGGTTCAGGGGTGAGGCCAGGAATTTCAGCTCCATTCTGAAACCCTGATGAGCCATTAAAGGCTTTCCAGCAGGGCATGGCCAGGCCAGGTTTGTTTTGGAATCTATTTGTGGGTGAGCCAAGCTGCCAAACACGAATTCCCACGTCAGCGTCCTGGGATGTCTGTGCACAGGTGCACAGCACGCTGGCACAGGCTGGCAGCGAGGCGTGTTAGGACTGCCTGCACTGAATCACATAAATATAAACACATTTGTTACACATGCCAGAGAGGCAGGGAAAGTGCACATCCCGGGAAGCTGACCATAAAACACCCGGACAGGGTCTGGGGCTCGCCCACTGTTAAAAGCCGAGGAGCTGTAAAATCATTTACTTGGAAGGGCTCAGTAATTCTCAAGAGGGGTTAATGCGGGCACCTCTCTGTCACTGGGCCTTTTGGTTTTTGTCCTGAGAAAGGCCCAGTGAAGGAAACCAAACTCACAGATGTGACTCGACAGCAAATCCACACTGAGGCTTCTTGGCCCTGTCAGGTCCTAGGCCCACCAACAAGGATGTGCCCACAGGAAGTGCCCACATCCCGGATTCGATTCACCCACTGCTCGTCACGTCATGACACCAGGTCTGGGGCGACCCTGGAGCAGCGGTATGGTACCCAACCCAGCCGTGGGAGCAGCAGCGGCACCTGGGAACTTGTCAGGGGTGGCGTCTGGGCTGCAGGGACCTCCTGACTCACAATCTCTGGGGCAGGGCCCAATCTGTTGTCACACTGTCCGGGTGACTCTGAGGCAAGCTGAAATTTGAGACCCACTGCTCTAAAGGCTCTGACCCTAAGGTCAGGCCTCCAGGTAGGCTGCCAGCCACGGCAGGTGCTGGGGAAGGGACGAGAGAACACACCTGTGTATGAGGTGTGATCAGAAAACACAGAGAATGTTGAGAATGTTTAAATTTTTAAAAACTTATTAAAGACACATTGCCATTAATCCCCCTCAAAATACTCCCCCTCGCTTTGAACACACTTATCCCATTGCTCTTGCCACTTTCTGAAGCAGTTCTGGAAGTCCTCTTTCGTGAGTGTCTAGTTTTGCTGTCATGGCTGCCTCGATGTCCTGAATCATTTTGACTTTGGGGAAGAGCCAGAAGTCGCACGGTGCCAGATGCAGTGATCATGATGGATGAGGACACACCATAATGTTTTATTTGACAGAAATTGCCATACCAGAAGCGATGTGTGACATGGAGTATTGTCATGATGGAGGATAAAGTAAAGACACTCATGAAAGAGGACTCTTCCAGAATTCCTTCAGAAAGTCACAAGAACGATGGGATAAGTGTGTTCAAAGCGAGGGGGAGTATTTTGAGGGGGGTTAATGGCAACGTATCTTTTACTGTAATACATTTTTTAATTTAAACATTCACCATATCTTTTGATCACACATCATACATGTGGGAAAGGGTAGGCCACACTTGGAAACCAGCTCCGGTAATAGAAGCAGCGCTCTTGAATGCAACGATGTGAACATGGGAGGTGGAAGGGGTGATGCAAGACATATCAAATTTCATTCATCTCAAACCTTTAAGACAGTTTGGTATAAAAAAAAAAAGCTAGTGATGCCACACTGGAACTAGAAAAGCATAAACAGGCCCAATAAAGCTGTGAATGAGATTTCAAGAGAAGTGGCCACACCTGGCCTGGAATGACCCTGAGCAGAGCCAGGAGTGCCCAGCTCTAAACAAACTGTCAACTCGACAGAGGGGCCCGGACCAGACAGCAGCCCCTCCCTCATTACTGGCACAGCACATTTTTCTGGTAACATTTTTTTCTTTTAACAACACTTAGTAATATTTCACTCATGTAGCTGAGTTTCCTGGACAGGGAGGCAAAGGCTCTCTGGTTGCGAGAAAGTTAGGTGGCCCGCGAGGGACACGGGATGTTGTAGGCAGTGGCAGGACCCCAGCTCAGAGGCCTCTGTCCGGCAGCAGCACAGGGCTCGTCCTGACAGGGAAAGCGAGGCGGGAGTGAGTCATCTTCTCACTCCATGTCACCAAACCAGCATTCCCCATCCTTGGTATTCTGCCCCCAAAAGGAAGAAAACTGGTACCCCAACTCCTGACCAAGATAAAAGGCGGCTCTCCCACACTCTGCTGATGCGGCATGTGGGTAGGAAGTGACTGTGGACGTGGACGTCACCTCCCCTACACACCAAACTGCACCATAAGCACTTCTATGGAAGCTTTTGTAGGAGCAAAATCCACGATTTACAGGGGGTTTTCTCCCCACCCCGTAAGTAGAGGAACTGCCAAGGGAACACTCCAGAAAGCAGAGCTGTCAAAAGGATTTACACAGAGAAGTTTCCGGGAGGTTTACTCTCGGCCAGAGAACAGTGAGGAGTTTCGCTGAGCCTCGCTGAGGTTAGAAATCAAAGCAGTTGGTTAAGACTGTCCTGAGCGCAGGCGGCCAGGCCGTTAGTCAGAGAGAGCTGGGTGGAAGGAACCTGCCTGCTGCAGCAACTGGAGGGGGCCAGGAGAGCAAGTCACATGCCCCCTGGGGAACCGGCTTCCTAGAAAACTGGGCGAAGGAGCTGATTGCTCCTTCAGCCCCCGCTGCCCCCACCACATGCCAGTTACACCTCCCTCCCCAACGGCGGTGACGAACACTGGTTTCTCCAGACACTGCCAAATGTCCTCTGGGAGCGAGACGGCCCCCTCCGTGTGTTAAGAACCACTGATCTTGGCCAAACCCTGGGATGTGCCAGCAGGGGGACTGAGGCCAGCGGTCACAGAGTAACGTGGAGACACCACGACCTGCCTCAAGACGTCCCCCCACAGCCTCTGCCCGCCCCACCTGCTGCGGAAGCAACTCTTCATCAACTCTGAAGCCATCCAGAGGGATGTACCTTTTCGTTGCTTTGTAAGAGCCAGAACAGGTCTGATATTCACCAAAGTGACCTCGTGTGATCACAGCTCCTCCTCCCTTGGGCTCCGCAAGCCCAGAGCAGGTGTCGCCTCCTTCCCACCCCCGCCCCCACCATTAGTACAAGATGCCTCCCAGGCCATGAGAGACAGACGCCAAACCCTCTTTCTAAGGACAGGTGCCACCCCCTCACACCCCCACCCCCAAGTCACTGCCAGCAGCCTGCTGGACTTGAACCCAAAGCGGAGCCTCCCACACTGCAGGCAGGAGAGGAAATCAGGCAGCCGACGTGGGAAACAGCCTGGCAGGCTTTTAAAAGTTGAATGTACACCAGGCACCTCCCGGCTGCTCCTAGAAGCCTACCCGAGAAGCGGCAGCACCCGCGCATAGGAGACCTGCACAGGGAAGTTGCAGCTGCTTTCCTTGTAAAAGCCAAGCCCTGGACACAACTCAGTCCATATCCATCAACAGGATGGATAGGTCAGCCCACACGACGGAACACTGCTCAGCAGGAAGGAAGGGTACACGAGGACATGGGGGGGGGCAATTGTCACAATCATCACAGGGGCGGAGTGAAGCCAGAGAAAGGGCCCGTCACCATGTGACTCGTCTCTATCAGATTCTAGAAAATGTAAACTGATCCATAGCAACAGACAGCAGATGGGGCAGCAGGAGGGCTGGGGTCACAGAGGGGCTGGGGACACGTCTGGGAGATGGGCGCGTTCAGCTTCCCGGGCGCTCGCCTCTGCAGAAGTCACCAAGTCACAAACTTTCAATACATCGTTTCCCCACATAAATCGTAACTCTGTCAAGTTGTAGCATCAGATGAGAGCAGAAAGAACACGGCAGCTGTCCCATTCACCAACTGTTTTGATGGTAACGGCCTGCAAGTGTTGTCACCTAAGGGTCACTGTGACTTCACAGGTGAGTCCAGCCTAAGCAGGTGAGGACGGCGAGGTGGGGGCTCTCAGGCAGTGCTGCCCACGGCTCCAGTGCCAGGGGTGGAGAAAGTGGCACGGCCACCTCCACGCTTCCCGCTCCCCCAACCACCCAGGTCCCAGGCCCAGGGCCATGGGCAGGGGGCTGTGGGCAGCTCCCCGCACAGGTGGGGCAGCGTGACTAACCCCCTGCCACCACCCAATGCCCTTGGAAGGAATGCCGCACGTGGAAGGAGCACAGGACAGGAAGCAGAGGACCCCGGCCTGCAAAGCCAACTGCAGGGCAGCCCTGGGCGGGTCAGGCCGTTCTCTCCGTCCCCAATGCCCCCCCGTCTGAAAGAGGGACAGTGCCATCTGACCCACCCGCCCCACGCCTGTGATGGGAAGCAAAGCACCTGCCGAGCTCCCCAAGCGAAAAGCTAGCCCTGCCGCCTTCCCTGGGCTCTGCCACCTGCGGCTCTGCCACGGAGCTTGGTGTGACCTCAGGTGAGTCACTTTGATTCCCAGGGCATCAATGCCTTCTTATTATGCTAATGACAGCTCAGAGGAAAAATAACTTCCATTTATACATGGTAAAAATTAACTGCTTGCGAGCAGCTCCAGTATTAAAATGTCACGTGATTCGCATGGCTTAAGAGCTACCGTTTCAACCAGCCCAGATAAAGGAGTTGCGGATTTTTTTAACTCAGGGGATATTCAAAGGCACGCTCTTTGGAAATTCTCCCTCCTCCCAGATGTGAACGTGTATTCAGAGGCAGCCAGCTTGCCACTGTGTCTGTTCCTCATGGAATCAACACCGCCAGTGGCCAGTCGTGTGCCAGGGTCGCCGAGCCTCAGCAATGGGGCTGGAGAGAGTGAACCAGCAGCCGTGTGTTAGGTTCTTTATAACCTCAGTGAGTAAAAGGCTGAGTGCGGATGAGAGCTTCGAATCACAAATCAGACCCTGCAGGAGGGGTGCACACAACAGAGCATTCCCCCACCACACCAGCACCTCTGCTGACCTTGGGCTGACCTGAGAGGGTCCTCTCTGCTTTGCTGAAACATCATAGCCGGTGGCCTGTGTCAGTGACCCCAGAATCTGCATCCTGGCTCGGCCACCTCAAGGTGGGGCTGGATCTGGGCAAAGCTTTCAACTCTAGCTCTCGACCCGTGAAATAGGGGTTCCCCCTCCTCTGTCCTGGGGTGACCAGGATAAAATGACAGCAAGCATATTAAGCCCTTGGCACCGGGTCCCACAGATGGTGCACACTCAATAAACAGTTGGCGCTATTCTTATTTTATGAAGTGAGGGAAAGGGAAGAAAATAGGAGGGTGTCCATGCAACGTTCAATAGAAATTTCCGGAATCTGGAGCAGAAGCAGCTGTGAGATGCCTCTAGGCAACGGTGTCATTTACAAGGCAAACCCAAACCTGCCCGGCCGACCCAGGCTCCCCGGCCAGCGCGCCCCAGCCGGCACCCACCGCCTCTCGCTAGCCTCTCCCTGACTGTCCCTCACAGCACGTGGCATTTTAAAGTATCTGCTGATGTCCACTCTCCCTAAAATTGAATTCATAACTAAAATATGAAACAGAACCACAGCAGGGAGGAGGTGCTACGGCTCCAGAGCCAGCGGGCATCGAGCGCTGGGCTGGGCACACAGGACTGCCCGGTAACTCGCCAGTTCCCAGACATATGACGGAGTCTGGACAGCTGCTTCACTGGGGCTCGCCAGGTACAGAAGCTCGGCACGAGAAACAACCACACGTGCTGGCAAAAACCTCAACGCAAGGGCAGGAAGGTCACAGGGAGGACTCGGCCCCAGAGTCAGCAAGTGTGCACGCGGCCCAGCTCCCGGGGGCTTCAGGCAGAGAATCAGCAAGAGACCACTCCAGCTTTCTTCCCGCTCAGAGAAAGGCTGGAAGCACACCGCGATGATACTGCACGTCAAGAAACAAGCAAGAACACAGACTCCATCAGCTCCACTGCAGATGGCGGGGTCTCTGTCCGTTCAGCTCCCCCACCCAACATCATTTCTTCCCATCTTTGCAGAGTTAACATCAGCACGGGTTTGGTGGCAGAAACCAAGAGGAAGGGCTGGGCTTCCACTGGTGGCCTCCAGTCTCGGTGGCCCTGCTCCTACGGACGTGGCTTCTGACAGCTCCTAATCAGGAATGTTCCCAGTGACATCATATTTTCAAACCAACAGAGAAACTCTTGGTCAAATACAAGGACACTCAAGTTTCTGATTAAAAGTCATGTTTTTATGTCCAGCAAGTCCCCAAAAGACAAGATCATAGTCATCACAGTTTAAGTCACATGTGTTTAAATACTGGAACGAAAGCTTTAAAATCCCTGAATCTGAATCTAACAGGAGTTACGTAACAAGTGCCACGGTAACAGTAACCATGGAAAACACATCTTCCCAACATAAGTTTCTGTAAAAGTTCACTGCAATTAGCTTTGCACTGCACCTTCCTACAGAATTCTTAGGCAGGGCTCGTGTTAAGAATCACCCTGTGTTTGCACAGGACAGAGAATGGTGCCCCCCCCGCACTCGCAGGCATAAACCCCAACCAAGATGGTCCATGCAGTCGCCATTCCCACCACCACACGCCCTCCACCCGATTAACAAACAGCTGCAAAGGCTGCTGCTTCAGGGATAAAACAGAGACCCCCAAACTCCTGCCCTCGGATGGAAAGACATTCAAACACATCCAAACGCACACGTGTTTATAAATCGCATTAAGGTTCTATGACAGAAAGACAGGAGTCGCAGGGAGGGAGGGATAGAGAGAGGGATGGATGCACGGATGGAGATGAACAGGGAGTCTGGATAGGTGGGGTGGCCAAGATGGACGTCCCTTGGTCCCTCCGGAAGTGGCATTTAAGACAAGGCCTCGGAAATAAGAGGCCTTTTAATACTTAGAGAAAGCCCCAAAATGGAACTTTATCCACTGTGGGGAGGGGGGTAATCGTGAGACAGTGGCAGAAAGGGAAGGACACTCACCAGCCTTTTGGAAACTCAACCCGCGCTGCATTAAAGAGGTGACAACTGGAGCATATTCGGACCTGCATTCCCATCCTCTAAAAGCCTGCTTGGACTTGGAACAGATGACCCTGACAGAATGGAGCTGACAGCCAGGGCTCTGGCAGGAGATGTCAGACCCACTGGGTCATTCAAATGGAAATCTGGGCTGGAAGGAGGCGGGGCTGCCAGCCAAGCTGCCTGAGGTCCAGGACAATACACAGGGTCCCACCAGGATCCCACTGGCCAGCCTAGCCGGGGCGTGTCACAGAGGGCACCGTGTCACAGAAGTGCTCTATGACATGGGGAAGGCTGCAGAGAGCAGACATGCTGTGGGGAGGGAATGTGCTGATGCAGTCCCCCCCAGGCCCTGTGCTCCCAGGGCAGGATGTGGGGGAGCTGCAGGGGGTCAGATGAGGAGAAGGCTGGGGACTGTTAGCCCACAGGGAGGCTAGCTCTGGCACAAGGACAGCCCGGGAGACGTGCCCCACTCCCGTCCAGTCTGGGAAACAGGAATTTGGGCCTAGCCAGGCCGTGTAATGAACACTGCAGAGCCAGGAATCTCTATAACTCAGCTCCCAGGTCAGCGGGCAGGTAAGTCCAATTTTGGAGGCTCCTCCCTGAAACTCATGATTGACAGCTGAACTAGACTTCAGGGTCGCCTCAACATGTTCCATCCACAGGTACTGATTCCTCAGCAGTCCCTGAGCATCTATCTATCTACCATGTGACAATGACCCCATCACCAGGATCACAGACAGTTTCACACCTGCTTTTTAGTCTCTCACTAAGCCCAGGGGACCAGGACATGGTAGAGAAGTCGGTCCTTCTGCAGACCCTCAGGTGAGGCTTTCAACGTGTGTGCACATCACACAGGCACACAAGTGCTAGACCATCATTGTACTATTGGGTCTTCGGAAAAGTCA
>NW_017731367.1:3784553-3785955 GCF_001890085.2 Hipposideros armiger | reverse complement strand
TCACCCAGGAAGAGCGCAATGATGGTGCCAACTTGGGCCAGTGAAGCAACGTCCTCCACAACTAGACTGAGGAACAAAATGACAGCAACTTGCCTGTTCCCCTTCCCCAGATTCCCCAGCACTGTTCCCATCCCCCCAATTGCCCAATAAAAATCTTTAAAAAAAAAAAAAGGATCGTTTTCCTCATGTTTAATGAGCATATCGCAGATGTTTATACGCGCCATCAAATGAACCTCTTTGAGTTCATGCGGAACCCAAACATCAAGCTTGCTTACGTATCCCAGCTTCTTCAGGTGGTTGTGAACGCTTCAATGACGGATGTTCAATGTTTCTGCAATCTCCCGTGTCGTGTAACATGGGTTTGACTCGATCAATGCCTTTATTTTGAAATCATCAACCTCTGTGGGCCTCCTTGACCGAGGAGCGTCGTTGAGATCAAAATCACCAGTGTGGAATTTCGTGAACCATCGTTGGCACTGACATTCTTGTAGGGCATTGTCACTAAACTTTATGCAACTTTTCACAAGCTTGACACGCGTTCTTCCCTTTATGGAAGTAAAACAGTAAAACATGGCGAAAATGCACAGTTTGGTCTTCCATCTTCAACTTGTTGTAAAACCTCCAAAACGCAACCAAATTGCTCAGTTTGTTTTTAGACTGAAGCTACAACTGTCAGCTGTCAAAATGACATAGCAATAACATAGATGCGAATGACTCTAGTACTTCCAAAAATGAACTAGTGCCACCTGTCGCACACATGCGTCATGACTTTTCCGAAGACCCAAGACATGGATTACACACACACATACAATACGCCTCCTTCCCTTTTGTGGATGTAACTCTATCAGGTGGAGCTTCACTGTGTGCTGGGAGAAGAGGACTGTGGGCGAAACAACTGAATACAACGCCTGAGACAATCTGTTCTCATCGGACCAAAGCTTCTCCTCCCCACCCTCCCAGCCACACCTTCGCCAGACCAAGTCAGTTCAGGGACTGAGGAGCAATAATGGGGCAGTGGAAGTCACTCTGGGGACAGGAGGAACCTTGAGATCAAAGTTCAACCCCACAGATTATGGCCTCTGAAACCGAGGCCCGAAGAGACATTTCTGAAAGGTCCCATGGCAGGAGCCTGTCTTGGGTCCCCAAGCTGGGGCTATCTGTCCCTTGCAGGGCACACAGAGTCATCAAGGCAGTGGTCCTCCATCATTCCGCTTCCAGGCAGCAGTCACGGTGTAACACGGTCCAACAAGAAAATGCCTGAATCCCATATCAGTGCATCGGCTACACCAAAGTCCTGGCACACAGAGGACTTTGTGCCACCCCTGTCACCCCCAAAACCACCACAGCACAAAGAGGGGCTGCCCTCCCAAACCCAAACACACACACACACACACACACACAC
>NW_017731367.1:3772076-3784218 GCF_001890085.2 Hipposideros armiger | reverse complement strand
TAAGCCCCTGCCCACTGTGCCAACACTGCACCTGGAGCCTGAGCCGCAAGGCTGTTTCCAGAAACCCTTCGGATTCCACGCCCAAGTCGGACCAGCCTTGGGAAACTTCGAATTCTATAGAAAATTCTGGCTCAATGGAGAGAAAAAACGCTGACGAGTGAAGAGTCAAGCCGATGGATAGAAGAGTTCACTCTAAACAGTCTTTCAACTGTTCTATATCACATGATTGACAATTTTATCAGAAAACGTTGAGAAAAAGAGGCCCTCCTTGAGTTGGAACCAAATTTCATCTTTTAGTAGTGAACCGTCTTGCTGCACTAAACCCAGGCCCTAGACTGTGGGACACCCCTCCCCCTGGGCATACCTAGAAGGGGGTGCCTGAAGTCCACGATGGGGGGGGCTCCCTTGACTCAGGGGAGAAGTTTGCTGTTACCGCACCCCACCCAACACACAGCGCCCCAGAGCTTCTGTCGCCGAGTGCAGGAATGCCAGGTCTTCCCAGACAAACCAGTGTGCCCCTGATCTCCAAGCAGGCAATCCACAGACTGAAATATCCGAGCGTGTGCCACTTCAACCTGCCTTCCACCAGAAGGGGACGCTGGGATTCTGGAAACACCACAGGCTCCCTCCTAAGCGTGGAGCTCGGAATGGCTCCCAGGAAAACCAGCATTGCCATCCCAGTCCAGATCCAGCTCGCCGGCCCCACGGGGCCTCAAGACCCTGGAGAGCAGCACAGAGCCCAGGGCCCAAGACGTGAGCGCCACTCTGGGGGCTCTTCTGACAAGCTGGGGGTTTGGGGGCAGCACTGGTGGCACTGGGGGAGGGGCGTAGGGGGCTCTAGATTTAGGCTGCCAGCAGAAGAGATAACATAACTTTGTTATTCTCCATCATAAGATGACCAGAAAGGCACGTACAGACTGAGTGAGACTCCTGGGTAAAAATGAAATTATTGTACTTTCGGGAAAATGAGAAACTGACTTTTTTGTGTGAAAACAGTGGGATTTCTTTGGGCAGAGATGAAAGTTTTCCAAGGCCTCCTGCTGAGGCAAGATGACATGGCGACTGTCAATGACCCTCTCAAATGCCATCAGCGTCCCATCTTCGGGGTCCCAGACAGGGCTTCCTCCTGGGCCTTCTGTGGCACAGCCTCTCCTCCTAGCACAGCCCTGGCCTCACACAGCCAATGGCCTGCTCACCACTGCAGTCCAGCCCTGGCCCGACCAGCCCACGATTAAACTCACTGAGTGAAAGTACACACCCCCAGCAGACAGAGAGATAACGACAAACATAGATACAAACAGAGCGATAACGACAAATACAGATACAGACAGACAGACGTGGATGAGCACATCAGTCAAGCATCATATGCTCTGCATTGCTCTGGAAAAGGCAGTTAGCCAGGGACTACCTGGCTAGACAAGCAGGACCACAGAGGCCACCATAGCCCAGTGACTGTGAGCAGCTCGATCACACCAGTGCCCCATGGACTGACTCAGCTCCTGGGGACAGGTACGCACCAGCCATACTCCCAAGATGGCTGTTACAGAGCCCGCGGAGAAGGAAGAGGCTGCCTCTCAGGCCATGAGACAGAGGGGGTGACTCCTGAACCTCCACATCCAAGCACATCCTGCAGGGACAGAGCCCACCTCTACCAATCCTGTGACTACCCTGTGTGGCCGGCAGCTCCCTCCCACACAAACCCTGGGGCGTCTAACGATGGAACCCTCCCAACAAGCCCCCCACCCCAATGTTCCCAGGACCAGACCTCAGTCACTCCCCCATTCCTCTACCCTGAGACTCACAGGCAACCTCAGGCCTGACCCTCTGTGTACATCTTTAGGGGCGCATCTGCCTGCCTGTCCCCCACCTTCCCTTACGACACTCTGAGTTGAACCCACCCTGCCACTCCCACTACCACAGCCCCACCGCCACCAATCCGAGCCTGCATGGCAACAGCTGAGCATAACGCTCCTCGCCTCCCTAAACCAATACCCATTCTCAAGAGTTTGCGCAGCCCAATAACCACGCTCCCGGCCACCTCTAGAGCCCACAAGGCCCCTCCCCCTCATCCCGTCTTCCCCTCCTCCGTTCTCAGAAGACGAGAGACGTGGTCTGGATGCTTCACTCCTGTTACCCACGGGCCTCGAAAGCCCCCCACTTCTGCTTCCTACCCAGCTCCCCAGTACTGCCTGGTTATATCTCTCTGGCTATGGGCTCCTGGGCTAGATGTGCAGGGCGCTGGGAGGGAGGCTCAGGTCCCACACAGCTGCCTATCCCCCAAGGTCCAAGCTCTGGCTTTGCCCAGGGTCCACCTGATAATATCTTGCCCAGGGATTCTCACGTTAACTGCTTCCCATACTGAACAAAGTAAAGATAAACACGGCCTGCCCACTCCCATCCCTCAAAGTAAATATTTGCATTTTGTAAAGCCACTGGAGAAGTTCACACGTGCACATACCCCTCCACCCCTCCCGTGGGGTCCTTAAAAGCTCCGGGGTTTGGTCTCCATGAGCAAGCCTTTTGTAGAGGGGGATAGGCAGTTCCCAGGACACTACAGCATGAACAAAGAAAAGAACCCCTTGAGAATTACAGAGTAGGAATAACAGAGTTGGCAGCCTTTAGTTTTTGTTTTCTTTTTTTCTTTTGTCTCCACATAATTGCTACAAACAACAGAAATGGAACAGTGCTAATATGTAACTATTAAGTCCACAGAACAGTTCAGGCCAAAAGTAGCCAATGAATTTCCTTTCAAACACCAACCCAGACTCGGAGGTTACCTAAAGCAGGACCCAAGTGGTGAGAAGGACTCCAGGGGGTGCCTGGAAGAGTACCCCAACTGACAAGGGAGGTCTGCCGGGAGCCAGGAGAGTGCAAGGGGCCGGCCAGACTCAGGGGAATGGCACCATCCCCGATCTAAAGGAAAGTACTTCCTGCTGAAGGATCTCACTCACCCAGCTCCATCCAGAAAGCTGGAATTATTCAACTAACAAGGAATTAACAGTCTGTAGAAAATCCTACATTTGGAAAACCTAACGTCTAAAATAGTGCAGGGAAATATGTATATTAGCCACTTAGACATTTGTTTATTAACAAGTAAGGGAAAGAATGTAAATCAAAGGACGGAGGAAGCAGCCACAGAGCCACCCTGAGCTCAGGAACTAGACCTTGAACAGCAGTGCAAGGGGCCGCCTGCCATCAGGCAGGGTTGGCATGGCTGAGTCAAGCCCAGGGAGGGAAGGTAACACGCAGCAAGCACTGGGCTCCCAGGCAGACACCCAACAGAACGGGGGCACCTGGGCCCCAAAAGGCGCTATTCACACCAGCCCAAAACACGACCCAAACGCCCATCAATGGAAGAACAGATGGATACACAAAAGGCAACCACCTCTGATGACAAGACGTGCACTGTGACGGGTCTCCCCGGGCGGCGGCCTTTTGGTTCTGGTTCGTGATCTGGATGCTGGCGACACACAGCACTCACTCAGCCTGTGCAAACATCCTCCCTTTCTGTATTAAAGTTACATGTACAAAACAGGGGTTCCAAAAAATGAGCAAGTTTGAAGCGGCCTCATTCCCACCCATCCCAAACTCCAAGTAAGAACACACGGAAAACCAGGGACTCACGCTTGACCGTGGAAGCTAAAAGTGAAACAATGCTTGCTGGCTGGTTGGTCTGCTTGTCTGTCTGTGTGAAATCAGGTGGGCCAGCCTGTACTAACAGAAGCGAGTCACAAGAGGAGGAAACTGAAATCGCTGCCCACAGCAACACCCCAGACCGATGAAAACAACAAGGGTGGGCAGACAGGCTTCCGGAAGCGGCCTCCCTGGAAAGTATACCAATTCTCCCCGCACAGAAAAGGACAGCTGGGAACACAAACAGCAGAGCATCAGGGCCATCAGCTCCCCCCACAATCAACTTCTACTGCATCACAACAGCTCACAAGCAACCTTCCCTGTAACAACCCTAGTGAATCCCACGCCCTCACAGGGAGAGTAGGTAAGAAGTAAAAACTTGGGACGGCTTTAGCTTCGGCATTCAAAAGTACCGTATTTCTCCATGTATAAGACACACCCTTTTCCGAAAAATCTGGGGTCTAAAAACTGGGTGCGTCTTATACAGTGGTTGTAGGGGGTTTTTTTACTTGCATTTCCTGCTTTTTTTTCCCCGCGCTTGTTTTTGTGCTCATACAACCTCTGTATAAGACGCACCCAGCTTTTAGACCCCAAAATTTTCAAAAATGGGTGTGTCTTATACATGGAAAAATACGGTAAAAACTCTGTGAAAACTAAGGTGGGTCTTGTTTTCTTGTAGGCATTCATTACAAAAACATTCTAATTCCTTCAAGCATCCTCAAAACAGTTAGTATGTCCATTATTAACTAAACCCCACTGAATTAAAACTAGACTCACTTCCTAAAGACGCTGTTCTCCCCTTAGGACGATTACCTAAGAATATGGTACAGTAGCTTCTGGGAGGCCCGACCCTAAGCCGAAACCAACATGGGTCTATTCGCGTGAGCCTGGTGAATGTTGACTTTTCTGAGACCAAACATAAATCGTTTGTGAACATGGCCAGGAATTATTTGGAATTCTTCTCCCAGAACCATGAAAAGTGTTTCCCACCCTTAAAAAAAAAAAAAAAAGCAGCTTCTAACCATGATGCTAATGGCAACCAGACGGCATGAGCAGTTTTAAAGATTAGACAGTTGCTTGTGTAGAAACACTGTACAAATACTCCAACACTGCAGCCCAAAAAAAGACAGTCCCCATCAAACAGCGCGAGAAGTGTGAAATTTGCAAATGAGCCCCTGGTTAAACAAAACACCGATCTGTTCCCAGAGAGCTCGGGGTGGCCACCTGTCCCAGGCTGGTGGCGAGTCCTGGTTACCCCTGGAAGCAACAAAACCGGAGCGATGACAGCCCCCTCTTGGACCCTGGTCCCCACCCTTGAGCCTATATTTAGTCTGCTCTTTATGGAAAATCTCCCAACCCCGCACACAGACAAGCTATTTGGCTGGTTATTCAAAGCATCCATTAACAGCCTCTTGCAGTGGGGTGGTATTTGTTCCCCTTCCCTCCCCTGCCCCCAGATGCAACCAAGACACACCCTCCTGGCCCCCGATCAGTTGTGAGTGAGGACCACAGGGAAGTGGAGGGACTGGACCCAAACTGGACCCTGGGAGGGTCATCGCTGAGTCTCGGAAAGTCACTCCACACAGCCCTGTGTGCCGGCTTCCCACACTACACAGCGGGCACCACTGATCCCTCTCGGCCCGTCCAGACCTCCCGGAAGGCCAGCTCACTACAGCACCCACAAAGCCCCACACTCATACCCTGCTCCAAAATACAGATGCTGCAGAGACTAGAGGCTGACATCTGCAGAGTGCCTTTCGCTTCTCAGAGAGAAAGGTACTTAACAAAAGGAAGGAATTATGGAGCTAAGCACCAGATCAGAACCCGAACCCTGGGCTTTAAAAATAACTAAGCTGATCCGCTTTGCCAAACTCAATCACTTAAGCGAAAGACTCAGGGATCTGGTGTGTGGGGAAGGGGGTGGGGCGGAGGGAGCAGGCGAGGCTGGGGGCGTGGATTTGTTTGAATGTTGAGAAACATGAAGTAAGACCAAATCAGTAGTTAAAACAAGCCAGAGCCAGACTCACAAACTATAAACACCTGCAGGCTCCACAGGAAAAGGGGATGCAAAATAAGGGATTTTAGTCTTAACAAAATAAAAAGCCTGGTTTAGACAAAAAACAGAGGTGGCAGTAACAGCGCCGCAGGTTCTGTTTTGCAGGTTCCTGTGGCTGCTTCTGCCTTCTGGCTCCTCTCGTAGCCCTTTCAAGCTGCAGGGAACACCCGGTTAGCTCCCCACTCACAGAAACGCTCTTTCAGCTCTAAAACAGCAATTTCAAAAGGCATCGTCTGCCCAACTCACACCAAGTAAACGGTGCAGAGCCCCTCCTGTCTAACCGTACAGGAGACCACCCTAAAAAGCGCCATCTCCAAAGGCAAAGAGGCATGGGACGTCCGCGGGCCCTGCCTCCCTACGGGCTCCCCTCGGCAATGTCCACCCCCCACCTGCCCACTTCCCCCACAGGGCGCTCTGTGTCGTGGAGGTAGAGTGAGCACAGACTAGAACCCACTGGGACCTGGGTTTAAAGCCCTCCTCTACTATGTTTAAACTGTGACCCCAAGCACCTCCCTGGGCTGCTGGCCCTCACCTGTGACCTGGTGAAAGCAGGCCGTCTGTGCTGACAGTGGGCACTGCAGGGAGGAAAGGGCACCAGAGCACTGGCCCAGAGGACTTGCCCAGGTCGGGGGCTCCCCTGGCCATCAGCAATGCGCCTCCGAGTGCTTCCCAGGACCACAGCATCGCAGCCTCTGGAAACCTGTTAGCAGAGCATGTTCTCAGGCCGCTCCAGACCTACAGACCTAGGGACTCTGGGGTAGGGGCGAGCAGTGTGTTCCCCCAAGCCCCGACTGTGATTTGGCGCACGCTCCACTCCGAGCACCGCTGCTCTGTTACTGGCTGCATGGCATTATGCCGGCCACCTGGTCTGTCACTCATTTGTCTCCATCAATGAAACTGATCCTATGTCTGAAATTCACTGACATCCAACATGAAGAAACACGGTTCTGCACACAGTCTGGTTGAAAACATCACCAGGAGTAGCAAGCTGATAGTTTTCTTCCGTTACGTACACTAAAGAAAATCTCCTTCCCACCCCTAACACCACAGGGAAGTTAGTCTCCACCCACGCTAACCCACCAGACCCAAAAGGTGCCCAGCCCCAACACCTGTCCTCTGTGACAGGTGTCAAAACGCCCTCACTCCTGCCAGAGGATCAACGCCGTTTGTACTGCCCACGAGGCACAAAAGGTCCCAAACTCCAGAGAAAAATGCCCGCACCTGTGGCAAGTCACCAGATCAACAAACAATCCCTGGCCATCCTGCAGGGCCAGACGGGACACAGGGAATCCCGGAGGAGACGCGCGATGGCCAGGATCCGATCTCTGCCCTCGCAGAGCTCCCACTCTTTCAGGCTGGGGGGTGTAAGGACAGGAGCCCCAGGCAGCGGAGGGCACTGGGCAGGCGGGCCTTCGTTCTGACTGGGCGAGGCATGGAAAGAGGCCGACATCGGCCAGGCCGGAAGGGACGCCAGGACTGTCACAGGGTGAGACACCGCCGGTAAGGTATGAGATTTAACCTGGAAGCAATGAGCAGCCGAGGGAGAATTATTTTTCGGAAGGAGGCTGTGACATTTGTATGAACAAAATGGTCCCTACCTGCAACTTTTGATTAAACTTGAAAAATCACAAATACAGTCGATAGTGGCAAAGGAGAACTACGCTCATCCATGGCAGAGATAAGAAATGTGGTCCCTGGACACACACACCTGCAGCAACCAGATGAAACACGTTTCCGTATGAGAACAAACTCTTACACAAGTGCTGCCGTGGGGAGGACCTGACAGAGAACATGATACTTCTGGGTATTTGCAGCCTTCTCAAGCCCTTCCCGTCCTGGGTGAAGGGAACACATAACGCATGCTTGGGACGCCTTGCACACAGGGCTTGTGGGGATGAATAACCACAAGCTCTATTTCTATCTCTGAAGCAGCTAGGAGGCCATCACGGAGGCTGATCAGCCCGGCCCATCTCTCCTGGGCACATGCCCTACGCCTTCTGGACCTCAGAGCTGGCATCTATGTCATGGGCTTCCCACAGCACGAACTGAGCACTCTGCACTCTGCTGAGCGCCAATGCTGAACAAGGGAGCTGCATCACGGGACAAAGTGGGCTCCCTGCCTCATCTGCCGGGGTCCCCCAAATGTGGGGGCCCAGTCCTAGAAGCTGCCTGTGAAACTGCCCTTCCCAGGGGTACTCTCCTGCCAAGAACCAGGCCACCGTGGCCTACCTGGAGCCCTTAGCAGCGGTTCTCAACCTGTGGGTTGCGACCCCTTTGGGGGTCGAAGACCCTTTCACAGGGGTCGCCTAAGACCATTGGAAAACAAAAAGATATTTACATTACGATTCATAACAGTAGCAAAATTACAGTTATAGAGTAGCAACGAAAACAGTTTTATGGTTGGGGGTCACCACAACATGAGGAACTGTATTAAGGGGTCGCGCGCGGCATTAGGAAGGTTGAGAGCCGCTGGCTTAGAGGAAGCCATACAAACCACCAGTGGGGCTAGTGGGGAGCATGGATCCTGCTGACTGCCTGCCTGGTGAGGGTGTTGGCATGAAGGCGGGCTGGGGGCTCAAGCACTGCCCTGGCTGGCTGGGTTATCACTGGCATCGCAGCTCTGCCACTGCCAAACTGAATTACAATGTGCAATTGCCAATAGAGGCTTTACCCCCAAAAGAACAGCTTTATTTAATAAGAAAGGCAGTTGACTCATTTACCTCAACCCGTCAACCCCAGACAGGCTTTTTCAAGGAGAACTGGAGGGGAAACCTAGCCAAGCTGTTCGCACTGGAGGCAGGCCGCTCCCAGCCGCTTTTATGGGCACGGAGAACACCCGTGCTTCAGGGCTACGCTTCCCAGCATGCCACACCCCGAAGTCTGAAAACCATCAGCCATGCTTGCTCAAACTCCAGAGATGTCGGGAGGACCATTAATCTCCCAAAATCTGAAATAAAAAGTTAAAAACAAAACTTTTTTTTTTGGGGGGGGGGGCAAGGTAATGTTTTAAAACAAGACTGAGAACAAAATCGCACGTCCCAGGCCTGTAGCCATGGTCGCAGACCCACTCTTATTTGGGATCTCGGTGAGCTCTTTTGACTAAAACACATGCAAGTCCATCTTATGGGAGATTTTCCAATCCAGTCCCACTTCGAATCACCTTGAAATGAGCGTTAGCCTAAACACCGTTCCCTCTGACAAGGCCACTCCTCATTCCGACAGCGAAAGCTCCTGGAGCTGCCAGAGAAGACGGAAATTTTAAATAAATTGTGGCACAGCCAAATGCCGGACCAGTATGCCAACATGAGAAAACATAGCTTCAAAATTCTTCATGCCCCCGAAAGGCGTTCCCATTATGCTCATCACGAAGCTCTGTAAGTATGCCTTTAATTTTGCGGATATACATGGGGGGGGTGGGGGGCACCGTTGTCTGTGTTGGTGGGACAGGTGATTTTTAAACTATGTGCTATGACGTGCATATAGTGTCCCAAGTGGTTCTATTTTCTAGTTTGGAAAGATTGACGTTTTGCCGCTGTAGCATCCTGACCTGTGAGGTTCACAGGAGGGCAGACAGGCATGTTTCTCAGTCACTGGGGTGCTCCCGGTGCGTGCCCAGTTGTCCCACTGGGTCCCTCCGAAGACAACTGCAGCCGTGGTTCCCCATGGCACGCGCTCAGGTTCAGTATGAGTGGACAGCCCACACCGCCCAACAACACACAAAACTGTTTCTGTATCATTCTCTCCTCATACAAAAAAATGCTGCCCTCTCACCATGGAGCAACCCTCTCAATTTCCTCACAACCGTATCTGAAAACTGGCACAGGGCGGGAAGGCATTTCGTGTAACACACGAACCTACATCAGCAGGAGCGGTGTGAGCTGCTCGGGCTCTCCGTGCAAATCACCCTTTGGCTCAAGCCAAACTCCGACAGACCTCGGTAATGCTCAGGAGGTCATTACCCCTCCCAGGACCTCCATCTTCCACAAAACAAAAACAAAGCCAGCCCATATCCTCCCACAGGGTTGGTATAGCCACACAATGAGGTTACGGAGACGCAAGAGTATTTCTGCTAAAGTTCTGTACAAATGAGAAGTGGTACCACTGTTGACATAATGCAAAGAACAGCACAGCACGTTTGAATGACCCTTAAGCCTTGTTAAATTAACAGCTCTGATGCATTAATACAGTCATCCTTTTTTTTTTCTTTAACAAAAAAATAACATCATCAAAGTCCCAAACAGGATTCTGTCACTGATTTTGAGTCTTACTAACAATGACACGGATTCCAACCACGAAGTCTCCCATCGTAAAGGTAGACATCAAGCTACCAAAAACCATCCCCTGGGGACCACATAATAGTTTGTTTAAAAAGAAAAACAAAACCACGTCCTCTTGCTAGAAAATGAAATTGCTTTGCTGGAAGTGCTGGAGACCCCAGAGCCGGGCGTCAAGGATGGGACATGAAAGCCAGGTGCCACATGACTCACACTCGGCCCGCGGTCTCTGCCCAGCGACGAGGTGCTCTCGGCCAGGTGTGTTCAATACCTGGCAGTGCCTTTCAAAGTGTTTCATCAGACTCCTGTGGGTGCTGCCAGAGAGCTGCAGACAGTGACACAGGCACAGCACCCCTTCACTTTGACGGCAACGGGGCAGAGCTCAGGCCCCGGAGGGCTTGCCTGCAGCGCCACCCCACCGTCATGGCCTCCCACGCCCGTCAGAGGCACATTGGAGCCCCTGCCTCTCGAGGAATCTGGAAGCATCTTAAATTGCCACGAGGGCGGCCTGGTGCACTGAGAGCCAGGCCCCACACAAGGCTGGAGCACTGCTCAGATCCTCTCCGGGAACTAGCAGTCCCCTATGGACACAGCCGGCCAGTCGGCAGCCTAGCCGGGCCACTGTCCAAGTCCACGGGGCTGCCAAATGCCAAGAGAATCGGTACCACCACATGCACCGTTCTCCACCTCACTGGCCAAGTGTCAAACCAAGACCCTCCGGGGTCAGGTGTGCAGACTGCATGGTGCCAAAGCAAAGCCTTCTTCCTGTGGCCAATGCCCTGTCACTCACAGATGGAGGGGAGGTGGGTGACTGCCTGCAGCCGGGCTTTCAGACTCACTGCTGCCAGGCCTTGGCATGTTCTCGGTGTTCCTCAACAGCGGCCCTATTGGCCTTTGGTTAGGGCAGTTCTGCATTACGGACAAGCCACCTTGCAAGCCTTTCACCATCACTGGCCAACAGTGACAAGAGGGGAAAGGCTGCTTGCCGGCTGACTGGGGCTGAGGTATAACTCCACGTTCCACGTTTACACCCCACCTGGTCCTCCAGGTGAATCTTGGCAGGACCAAATGGATAAAGCAAGGAGACGACCCAGAAGCCCGGCTGCCGAGTAACGGACGAGAGCCACTGGGAACCCAGCGAGAGCAGCCCAGACAGAACACAAGCCCAGGAGAGGAACTGCACTGCACCTTTCTTGCAGGGTCACAGCCTCTCCTGACACACAGGAACAGTGGGTGGCCTCCAGGCACGGGACAGTGAGCCCCCGAGGCTGAGGGACGCCCTGCCCTCCTGGTGGGGTTCTTCTAACTCGCCAGGACTTTTGCTAGAACGCACTCCATGGAGGCCAGCCTTTGCACAGGGGCAGGTGGCCCTGGACACTGCCTGCCTGCTGCCGGAGCTCGGTCTCTGCCCAGGCTCAGCTGAGCGGCCTCCACTGTGCCCCGGAATTGAGCAGACACGCAGCGGGGGGCGCGCCCCCGCCCCGCCTAAACGAGCTGACCAGAGCCTCACCCCCGGCAGCAGCACTTCTCAAAACACACCTTCAACGTCCAGCAAGACGCTCGGCCCTGGCCTGGTAACCTGTCACGGGTCCGGTGGCGCCAACCTTTCCAGCTCCCCTCAGGCATCGGCCGGGCCGGTCCCTCGGGCGACCCAGGACGAGACCGCACCGAACCACCGTCTCACTGGAGAGGCTACGGCCCATCATCAAATTAAGGCTGACCGCCCATCTTCTGTGACAGAGCTCCCGGCCCGGCCCTCGGCCTCCCCGCCACCCTGGGTTCTCGCCCGGCCTTGCAGGGTAAAGAGCACCGCAGTGGCTCACTCGGCGGGGCAGCCGCGTGCCACGGCCCGGCGCGTGTGTACACACACACACGCACACACGGACACGCACGGACACGGACACGCGCGCGCGCGCCCCGCCGCGCCGGGGCGCCCGCTCCCCCGCGTCTTCCAGAAGCCCCGCGGCGGCCCGGCCCTCACCTTCGATGGCGATGACGTGCTCCCGGATCTGGTTCTGCAGCACCGGCTCCTCCACGCGCTCCAGCAGCTCGTAGATGGAGTAGATGTTGGGGTGGACCGACTCGAAGCGCTGGATCTCGGCCCGGATGGCAGCCGAGTTGGCCAGCTGCTGCTGGTAGTTCATGGTGCAGGCGCCGCGCCCGGAGCCGCGCGCCCCCC
>NW_017731367.1:3769439-3771058 GCF_001890085.2 Hipposideros armiger | reverse complement strand
GGCCCCTGCCCCGGCCCTCTCCCCGGGCCCGTGCGCTGCCCCTCCGGACCCGGGACGCGCTGCGCGAGCCCGCCCGCCTGCGTTTTTGTTTGTTTCCAAGTGGCTGGCTCGAGGAGTCTCTGCGACTCGCCCGTGTCCCCCGATGGCACTTTGTTGGCTCCCCTCCCAACCATTTTTTTTTTTACTTTCTGCCTCCTTTTCCGAAAGTGCCGTGAGTGCTCCCTTCGGGGCGTGGGTGTTCACACTCCTCGAGTGAAATGAAGTCGGACAAGGATGCGAGCTAGGTGCGATGAAATACCACGGAGGCTCCCGAGGCATCCTTTTCCTTAAGTGGGGCCGGGGCGGGGTGGAGCGGGGAGAGGGAGCGAGAGATGGAGCTCAGGCTGCAGCCTCCTGAGCGCTGCCGCGTGCTCGTCATGGGTTCCCTGTCTGCCCCCCAGCCCAATCCCCGCGTAACTGGGCCCCCGGGACCCAGTGGAGCTGGGCCGAACTGCAGCAGCGACCCCAGCGCGCAGAGGGCTCGCTCCACAGGTTTGAGGCACTTAGGACTGCTGCAGATGTGCCTGGTTTGTGCGCACCCGCTGAGCCCCTGCCCCCACCCATCTTTTGGAAACAGAAGTCATCGGCTCTGGCATCCTGGGTTAAGCCAGCTGCGGCTTCACCTGGTCCCCTGCAGCCTGTGTATGGCTGACGCACCCAGGCTAGCTCTGGGCTCACAACTCCCCAGACAAGTGTGCCCACCACCTTCAGCATTGTGGGCCTTTGCCACGCCCCCCTCCCCATGCCCAAGTCCCAGCAGGGTCCCTGACACAATTAGGCAGAGTTCATCGCTCCACCCACGCTTCGCCTCCGGCTTTACACGGATGGTAAGTCGCTGCAAAAGCTGAGGTGTCTGCACATGGCCTGGTTTTCCTTAAGCCTGTCAGCGGCCTTGGAGCCTCCCTCCTCCTTGAAAGCCCTGCTCCGATGCCGAGCTGGCCACGCTTTCCTGCTATCTCCCTGGCTTCTCAGCCCCTTGAGTGATCCCTTCTTACCTCCCTGACCTCTGCATGTGGAAAGCCCCAGGGGACGCATCCTTGGGCCCGTTCTCTTTTTTTATATGCCATATCCCCGTTTTTTTGGCTTTGGGTATCATATACAGGTTAATGTACCTCAAATTTCTATCTCCAGCCCAGACCTGACCCCTGAAGAACAAATTTACATGTAACTGCCTCCTCAGCATCTCTTGGATGCCCCTGGCAGTTTAAACCCGACATGTCTGGAGCCCCTTCTCACACAACTACCAAGATGCCCTTGACCGCCATGTTGTGAGGAAGCCCAAGCCACAGGGACACCCTGCGCGTGAATAAAACGTCCTGCAGGTGAGTCCAGCGCCCAAGCTTCAGGTCTTCCAGCTGAAGCCCTGCACATAAGTAGAGTGAGCCACACTGTCCCCTCTGTGCCTTGCCTGAGTTCCCGACTCGTAGAAACTATGAAAGATAGTAAACGATCAATGTTTTAAGCCACTGTGTTTTATGGTAATTTGTTCTAGAGCAGCGGTTCTCAACCTTCCTAATGCCGTGACCCCTTAATACAGTTCCTCATGTTGTGGTGACCCCCAACCATAAAATGATTTTCGT
>NW_017731367.1:3706858-3769339 GCF_001890085.2 Hipposideros armiger | reverse complement strand
GACCCACAGGTTGAGAACCGCTGTTCTATAGTAATAGGTACTGGTACAGAGGGGATCCTTGAACCTTGTAAAAACATATGAGACTTGTAGTATATGTGCGAGAGATATTTGTGTTTCTTGACTCATCATTTATCGAGCATTTACTGTGAATAAGGGTGCCCTTAAGAGAGGGTCCAGTTCCCGCATTGGCTCCACTTGTCATCTCCCGGTGGCCATGGTTCATCTTCTGACACAGCGTTACTACTTACTATTGCTGCCATAAACTCAGCGGCATAAACAGCACAAGTGTATGAATTACCCTGTAGTCCTGTGGGTCGGGAGCCTGATACGGGTCTTGGCAGGCTAAACTCAAGGGGAAGGACGCGTTCCTTTGTGTGAGCTCTGTGTGGGATCCGTTCCCTTGCCCGTGGCAGCTTTTTGAGGCCGCCTGCTTTCCTTGGCGTGTGGCCCTTTTCTCCTTCTATTTCACAGCCAGCAAAGGTGCATTGAGTTTTTTCTCACATCACATCACTCTGGCCCTCTCCTGTGCGTTCTTCCCCGACTTCTCAGAACCTTTTTGATCATATTGATCTCACCCAGATACTCCAGGATAATTCCTCAATTTCAAGGTCATCTGCTTAGTAACCTTAATTCCATCTGCAATCTCAATTCCCCTTTGCCATGCGAGGAAATGTATCCGCAAGTTCCAGGTATTAGAACAAGGACATCTTTGGGGGGTGAGGGACATTATTCTGCCTATAACACATTAATAAATTCTGCCACTGTCCAATGTGCACTTACTGTTTACTATTTGGGGGTGTTAAGTGTAATGGTACTTGCATTTGAACCTACACCTGTGTGTAAGGAGAAGAATTTTCAAAAGAAACGGGTTGGGTTGCCCGTACCAGCCTTGGACCAAACCACACGCCCCGGGGCCGGGTTGCCATTCGGAACTCAGGAGCTTTGTGTAATGTGATAAGTCACCTACCGCTAACCTGTTCAGAACCTCAGCACAGGGCCCCACGGACCCTGACCCAAAGTGACGGAAAACAGAAACACAGGTGAACACAATTTCTAAATGCTTCTTTTACACTTACACTTTTAAGTCAGCCAGTGCTCATTTGTAAGGTTAAAGCAATATCTTCTTTGCGTGCAAAGTAAACAAAATGAGCAGTAGTACTGTTTAGCTTAAAGTCATTTAAAAAACATTTTCATATTTATTGAATAACTAAAATTAATTTAATGGACTACATATGGTCTTTAACAAAGATTTTCACTATCCCACTGAAAGTGCAGAAGATTTCTGTATGGAATCCAAGTTTTATTTCTCCAAGTGCCACTAAAATGAGGGTGTTTCTTCAAGACACTTACAAAGCTTTAGGGGTTTTAGGGGGAACAGAAGGTGGGGCAGGGGGAAGTCAGAGTTCAGGATAGACGGAGGCAAATTAACACTGAGCACTGGACTTTCCTTTTCTCAGAAGTTCCTTGGTTATGGCCGCCGGGGGAGCCTTCACGTACCTTTCCCTCAGCCCCTTCTTTTCTCCTGAGAACAATTGCTCTTCCCCTCACAGTCTCAGCAACCTTGAATTGCCAGGATGAAATATGCCCCAAACCATGATGCTTTATAACACTCGCTTTACCTCTTTGGATAAAAGCCCAGGGGCCAAAACGTGTCCATCGCCATATTTTCTTAAATTAAGGAGGCATTGTTACACAGAGATGAATTCTATGGGTCATGAATTTTTAATGGATTGCATTCAATCTTATCAATAAATAGGATAGGATAGGATAGGATACAATATCACTGCATAGTAGGAGTGAGTCCTGTTCTGTGAACTTTGTTATGGAGTAAAGACAGAGAGGAAGTACTCTTTCTCAGAAGACCAGCATGGAAGCAAAACCCTCATCCTGCCTTCCACTGGGGAGTCTTTGCTCAGCAAATCCATTCTGGACCTCCCATGTTGTATCAACTTCCTAGGGCTGCTGTAACAAATTAACACAAACTTAGTGGCTTAAAACAACTCTTTATCTTACAGTTCTGGAAGACAGAAGTCGGAGATGGGTCTCACGAGGCTAAATTCAAGGTGTCAGCAGGGCTGTGGTCCTTTGGAGGCTGTAGAAGGGAATCTGTTTCCTGGCCTCTCGAGTTCCTAGATGCCACTTGCATTCCTTGGCTCAGGGTATTTTCCTCCATTTTCAAAGCCAGCAGCACAGCATCTTCAAATCTCTGTGACCCTCCTGCCTCCATCTTAGAAGGACCCTGTAATGGCACTGAGCCCACCTGGGTGATCCCGGATAATCTTCCCTTCTCAGGATCCTTAATTTAATCACACCTACAGAATCCCTTTTGCCAGGTAAGGTGCGCTTTCACAGGTAGCCAGTCTACTCACTACCATAACTTTGAATTACTTATAAACAATATTTTAAGATATTTGTAATTTGAATGTGCTAGGAAACCATCTGATTTATCTTGGTGACAAAGCCTCGGAGACAGCTAATACTTCTGTGATCTGTTGTTTGCATTCATGATAGAAGGAAATACTATAGTTCAATCAGAGCTTAGTGAAATTAAAGATGTAAATGTTTTTCTGCCCAAGTTTACAGACATCCCCCCCCCCGCCCCCATCCCCGCTTTAAGGCCAACATAGAGCTGGCAAGATTGGGTGTCTGGCCCAGGCAGAGGGTTAGGTTCTTCAAAGGCAAGTCCTTTTTAAAAAAACTAATATATATGTAACATAAACTGTATCACCTCAATCACTTTTAAGTGTACGGTTCAGTAGTATTAAGTACATTCACATTGTTGTGCATCCAATCTCCAGAACTCTGTCCGTCTTGCAAAACTGAAACAATATACTCATTAAACAGTAACACCCATTCTCCCCTCCCGCAGCTTCAGGCAATCTCCTTCCTACTTGCTGTCTCTACGAATGTGATCATTCCAGGGACCTCCTGCAAGTGGCATCATGCAATGTTTGTCTTTTTATGACTGGCTTATTCACTTAGCATAATGGCCTCAAGGTTTCTCAATGTTGTGGCTTGTGTCAGAATTTCCTTTATTTTTAGGGCTGAGTTATATATATATCACATAGGACGTATTCTGTTTACCCATCCATATGTTGACGGACACTTGGGATGCTTCAAACATGGGTGTGCAAATATCTCCTGGAGACGCTGCTTTCAGTTCTTTGCAGGTTTGTAGCCAGAGGTGGGATTGCTGGACCGGGCAAGTCCTTTGAGCGGCGTGTCAGAGGGACGCTCAGCTCCACCAAGGTCAGTCGGCTTTCAAGCCAGGGTTACCGCTCCTGAGATTTGTGGTGGAGAGAAGGCTGCAGTCTCAGGGTGTCACAGAATTTAATAGAATTTACTCTATGAAGGGTCCTCAGAGTCCTTTCATACACCAACGAGAAAACTGAGGCCCTACCAATGACGTCACTTATCTAACCTGCACTATTTGTTTGAAACGACCCAGGAGCAGAACTTAGCCTGTGAAAGCTACCAAGTCCTGAGCCCACATGGGGGTAGGGAGTGGGGGCTGGGGAAACTCAACATGGCTACAGACACCACAGGCTGGAGGTGTCAGGCAGCCCGGAGCAGAGGGCGGTGCGGGCCCCGGTTCTGTGTAATGGACACCCCGCCCCTTGCCTGATAGGAATAGCCATACAACAACTGTTGCCCTAATGTTTCTGCGGAGCCAGCTGCTGTTCCTTTCTCTTTTCCAAATGAAGGTAAAAGTCAGAGACCCCTATGCCCCTAGCAGCCTCCTCAAGCCCTCTTCCGTACACGCCGTGAAAACACTGGCCCGTGTTCACGTCAGCTACTGGGGTGTGAAAATGCATCTGTCATTTGCACACCGACCTTGGATTTGAAGCTGTTTTTAAAGTGGATGATTCTAGAGACACACGCTACCCCAATTGTGTAAATCATTTCCTCTGTGCCACAAGTGCAAAAGGCATGATGACTGAGTGCATGAATCCTTCTCTCATAAAATGGAAGATTAATTTGCTTCTACACATTCTGTGAGCTGATGAAAAAGCTGGTTTTATACGCATAGCTTTGGCTGATGAACAAATTAGACGTTGAGAAATCATGCAAATGAGTAGTTTCCAGAGACTTTTGAAATTTTATAATCATCTCCCAGATCATGACAAAACCAAGTAATGATTAGAACAGATTTAAGGCAGCTAAAAGGAGGGTCCCTGCAATGTTTACTGACTTTCTCTCATCACATTTGTCATGTATTTTTGAAAACATCTTTGCACTTGAGCTTTTTGTTTGTTTATTAGATTATCTGCTACAATATCTTTGGGAGTTTTGTTGAACTTGAGGATTTACCACATTTGGTCAACTGTTTCTTTTCATGTGCTCTCTGAATGTAGAGAATGACAGCAACCAAAAAAAATATTGTCGGTTTGTTCTTCAGTTTTCACTGGGTTTCCAAATATAGATTTAGTTTAAATATTTATCAAATTGCGAAGTACTTGGCCCGGCAACTTTCAACCTTATCTCGTTTAACCTTCTAAAACCTTGCTCAGTAGGTCAGGGAGGTGGTTTGTCCAAGTCTCTGCCAGAAGTGACACACCTAGGAGTTAAAGCCCGATTCTCTTTTCTGAGTGTAAGCACAAGAGCCTTCCATGTATGCTAAGCAGAGTCCCTTCTAATTCTAAAAACACAATGGACTATTTCATCAGCGTGATCACAGGGACCGTTTCTGTGATACAGAAGACACATCCATTACAGAACATATCCGGATCCATGTGCATGGTTACTGTACAGTTTCCTGCGTAACTGAAGAGCCTTTTCCCCCATCCTAACCTTGCTCTCTCCTGTTCTCACCAGGCACTGCTTTTGGGCTGTGTGAATGGATGCTTTGCTAAGCTGTAACCCACCCAGCAAAACGTTCTGGCTAACAAGAATGCCTTCCCTTCCCGTGTGTGGTTTCCGCCACACTCTGCCCAGAGTGAGAGCGTGCCCTGCAGAGGAGGCCCTGGCACGTGCCCTGCTGGGACCCAGGGCACACTTGGTATACAGCATGCTGGCCAACTTTCCGCATATGTGCCAGGAACATAAGACCGCTTTTGGAAAAGGAACAGCAGCCAATTGTTTGGACTTGGTTCCTTCTTTCCTTAGAACAGAGGTTGTCAAACGGTGTTCCTGGAAGCCACCCCTCACCCCCTAATCCCACTAGCACTGGGCTGGGGTCTGAGTTCACTGGCTCGCCCACCTCCCCTCCCCCCATCTTAGCTCCCTTTGCATAAAAGCTCCCCTTTTCTCTTAATACAGAGGGTGCCAAAGAAATGTATACACATTTTTAAGAAAGGAAAAAAACTGTATTAAAATTGTAATTCTCCATATATACCGATAACAAAAGATGAATACAAGTCACATTTGACTTCTGCAATTACAAGAGGTCCTCAAAGTGGTTCCCATCAGCATAATTTTAATACAGTTTTTTCCTTTCTTAAAATGTGTAAACACTTTTTTGGCACCCTCTGTATATGAGGTTCCCTATTAGCTTCACTTTGGGGGAAATTAAAAAGCAAGAAGCATGGGTATAGGGCTTCTAAATATAATACCTTCTAGGTATTTAAATATTTCCTAGGCCCGTGCCACACCTGCATTACTTTCCGCTGGGGCCTTTTTGCTCTGCCCACCATGGCAGGAGAGAGAGCAAAGGGAAGGCGTGGGTGGACATTTGCTTTCCTTTTTGACACCTCCCTCCCATTCTGTTGGGTTGTCGGAACCACCGCACTGTATTTCTGAAGCTGATGTTGAATAATATTGTATGTCAACTATAATTATATATATACATATAGTCACGGGACGTGGAGTAGAGAGTGGGAATGGAGTCAATGGAATTGTAATAGATAAGCATGATATCGGGGTGGGAGGGCAATAGAGGGGGAGAGGGGGTTGTTACTTTGTGAAGGTGAAAAGGATAACTATTGCATTGTTCTGTACACCTGAAACTAACAATAAAAAATTAAAAAAAAGAATATACATGAACTATGTATAATATACAGTAGTTCTCTACCCTGGAAAAAAAAGTCATGCTGCATTTTTGCAACAAAAAAACGTAGGAAAATACGTCATGACTTTTCTGACAGCCCAATAGTTCTTTTCCCTCCTTCCCTCCACCCAGAGCGCAGAGAGCCCATCAGAACACAGGTTGGAGGGCGGCGAACTATAGCCTGTGCACCAAACCTTCTCCGTGGCCTGTTTCTGTAAGGCTGGGGAGGTAAGAATTATTTTTTATATTTTAAATGTTTGGTTTTTTTTTTAAGTCAAAAAATGACTATTTCATAACAGGTGGAAGTTGCACAAAATTCAAATGTCAGTGTCTCAATAAAATGTTATCAGAACACACCCACGCCATTGGTGTTGCGTGCGTCACCTCTGGCTGCTCTCACACCACAGGGTAGTTACATGGCACAGACCACACTGGCCTGCGAAGCCTAAACTACTCATGACCAGGCCCCGTGCAGAGAGTTTGCTGACCCCTGTGGTAGCATTAGAGGGGTCTGCCTACTTGGGGTGGGGTCTCCAGAAGACGTTGTCATAACAGCAAACCTCTAGTGGTAACAGACCATGAGAAATCACAGGAAAACAGGGACCAAAGTCAGGGAGTCCTTAATCCTGCCTGTGGCGACAGCTGTCCCTGTGGGGACCTGTGAGGACATAGTGAAGGGGCAGCAAAGTAAATACAGAGCCTCTTATTTTGACGCCCATGGGAGCGAGGAAACAGGAATTGTATGAATATGCCAACAGTATACATCAACCGTTGGCAACGCATTTCTAAATGTCATTGGTATGTTGTAGCAGCCAAGTATTTGAAGCGGCTGTGCAACCAAGGAGAGCTTACTGCGCATCACACAACGCTGGACAGAGCTTGGAGAGTGGCTTAGAAGGACACTAATTTGGCACCCCTCCAAACCAGTATTTGCTAAATGTTTAATGTATGTAGATGCAAAGCTAGGCTGTCCCAGGAGGGGAGGGAAAAAAAAAAGGTGCCTTGGGGATATCTTGAGCCAGCCCTTGTGTCTCTTCTTCATGGCAGTTCAGCCCTGTCCCAAACCTGCATCTCCCACTCAGCAAAACTAAAGCTCTAGAACAGCGGTTCTCAACCTTCCTGATGCCACGACCCCTTAATACAGTTCCTCATGTTGTGGTGACCCCCAACCATAAAATTATTTTCGTTGCTACTCTATAACTGTAATTTTGCTACTGTTATGAATCGTAATGTAAATATCTTTTTGTTTTCCGATGGTCTTAGGCGACCCCTGTGAAAGGGTCATTCGACCCCCAAAGGGGTCGCGACCCACAGGTTGAGAACCGCTGCTCTAGAAGGACCTGGAAACCACCCTCCTCAGAACACAGTGCGGTGACCATCTTTGGGCTTCTCGCCTCCCCGCCCCCGACCCCGTTCAGTTGGAAGCCTTCAGAAGCCAGCTTTGACAGGAGGATTTGAGTGCAAGGCATTGATTTGGGAGGTGATCCCAGGAAGCCCCAGAAGGACTGTTGGGAAGCAAGATGAGGAAAAGGAGGAAGCCAGTATGGGGGGGGGGGCTCCTGAGAAGGGTGCTGCTGGAGGCAGCTGGGGCTCAGCCCCCCGGGGCCACTAAGAGACGGCATAGGGTTCAGCTCAAAGTGGTCTCTGCTCCCCATGGGTGGGGAAGAGAGGTGTTTGTCCACCAGTTCATTGGTTAAGGGCTGTTCTCCGAGGCATCAGTTCACCGACATTTCAAACCCAGCACATCCCTACGGTCCAAGAATCCCTCCCGCTGGCTCCCAGAGGGAAACCAAAGAACCCGAGCTTCCCACAGAGAAAATCCACCTGTGTTTGGGAGGTGAGGCTACCGCAAAGGGAAAGGCACCGCCATGTTCTCCACACCCTTCTCCAGACACCGAGCAGCCCCTGCGAGGATGCTGGGAACTGTGTTCTCCACCCCGGTTCTTCTGCAGGGTGTTTTGTGTCCCTGGCAGTTGGCTGCTTTGGAGGCCACTCCGCTGTTCATCCTCTGACCATCTCTGGGGCTACAGGAAGGGGAAGAGGGTCTCGGAACTGGGGAGGAGGCGTTGAGGCAGAAGAAGGAATAGCAATGGTGCCTCAGGTGGGGGGTGGGGTAGGTGGGGCTCCCCTGGCACAGCCACCAACTTCCTGTCACCTGGAGTAAAGGACTCCCTCGCCTGAACTTCCGTTGCCTGATGTGAAAAATGTCAGGTGGATCACAGCACCTGTAGGTCAGTGTGTCTCAAACTTTAATGTGCACACAAATCACCTGGGATTCATAGAAACACAATTTCCGATTCAGTAGATCTCAGGTGGGGCCTGAGATGCTGCACTTCCTACAAGCCCAGGGGAAGCCATTGGTCTCGCCTGCCGAGTAGCCCGGCTGCCGTGGACCTGCCCACCGAAACTCTCTGGTTAGCCAGGATGGCACAGGGATGAGGCCTTACAACTTACATAGCTGTTAGTGGAAATATTTTTGTTGTTGCATTTTTTAATCCTTGCTATTAGATTTCTCTCTAAAACATTTTAGACCGCAGCCCTATTTTAGGAAGCCCAATGTATTTACGAAAACCGAAGCAGTTTCTAAAAGTTTCTTGGAAATGAATGCAATCCCCATTTCTTCCCCCGAAAAGGCATTTCTCCGGGACCCTGAAGGCTCTGCTTGTGCCCTTATGCTGTACCGCCTGGCCTGGTTACGACAAGCACAAAGTCACTCCCGGGTTTACAGGGTAAAACGTCCTAGGTGGGGCGAGGTGGGTGTTCTAGCCAGTTCTTGCCCCCCAGACCTGGAGTAGAACGTCATGGTCCTTGACTTCTGACAGCAATTCTGGCCCTGGGCAGGTCACCCGCCTCTGGGGTGCGGAGGTGCCAGCAGACGGGACCACAGCCTGGCTCGCTCTGACCCACACCGCCCTTTCTGGAAACGATGATGGGCCCAACCAGCCCTTGTGTGTGATGTCAGCACGCCAGACCTGCACACAGCACCTGCAGACGGCTCCTGTTTACGGATGAGATAGCAGAGGCTTAAAGCTAGCCTCAAGTCACCCAGGGGTCAATGGCAGAGGAAGCAGTAGGACAGTGCCTGGTCCACCGCCCTCCGCAAAGACCCACTCAGCCTAAGCATAAGCGGAACTTGCAGGCGCCAGTCCACTTGATTCCAATCCTGGCCCTGCCATTGCTAACTGTAGGGCTTGGGCGCATTCTTCCTCATCTTCAGCCCTTGGCTTCCTTTCCTGTAGAACGGAGCCCCCAAAACACCTACTACATATAGTATTATGATTATGTTCCCGGGTATTGACCTCACCTGCAATCTTATTAGTAACATCAGTTACTAATGTAATTTACACACATGCAATTACAATGTTTCTTTGTAAAATAAATAAATAAATAAATTTACATTTGATCTCAAACTCAAAATACATCTGAATTTAGGTTAAATATGCCCTCTGCAATCTTATGTTATTTTCCAAGATATATACATTCAGAGGCTAAGTTGGGGGTTAGCATAAAAATGGGGCCAGTTAACCTGTCCACAAATGTTTCCTGAGCACCCGCAGATTGGGGACACCGCGGTAAATGGGATAGGAAAGCCACTTCCTTCTCGGGGCGGTCAGGGTGGACAGAGGTAAGTGAATACTTGCTCATCACTAATTAACTCACTTCGAGGGTGTGCTCCCGTGGGCTTGAGGTAAGTTACACTTTACGTCGGCTTCAGTGTCTGCGGCCCAAGGGTCTGGGCCAGATTCCCGCTTTCCTTTCCCCCAGGTTCATGTGTTCATTACCTGAGCTGCCCTGTGACCTTGACCTTCGTTGGCAGGGTGAGCGGAAGCTCCAGGGACAGGCTTGAGGAGAAGAAGAAGATTGAGTTTTAGCAAATGACAGGGTCATTAGTTTGTTTTGAAGAGAGGGAGTAAACGTTTACAGAGGCAGAGAGCCGAAAAGCCTCTGACGACAATGGTGATTTTCTGAGGCTCAGTGGGAAGAGGTGGGGAGAGGGAGAGACGCAGTGATAGGTAGACTGGCCTAAAACCTCGAGAGAAAAACAACACGACTAAGGGGGGCATTTCATGAAATTTTACTACATGACGTGTGATTTTTACTAAATGTATGGCATTCTATTCTTTCCATGGGAAATCAGTAAAATCTACCTTTCTTGCACATGCACTGGGTCCAGATGTGGGTTTTTTCATTTTGGGTGGGAGGTGCGGAGACTGGGTCCTCCCACAGGCACGAGTGTCAGGTGGGGTCGGAGCAGGGCTGCCAGCCTCGCTGTGCTTGTTCTGCAGCCCCATCCACCAGCGCTGGTCTTGAGGGAACCACATGTCCTTTCGGGAAGCAGCCCTATGGCCTAAGTGTTGAACCCCATGGGGCTGTCCAGTGCCGACTGGCCAGAATAGAGCAAAGGTCCTACAGGGGACAAGATGTGGGAAGAGGAACAATTACAGGCACACCTCTCCATCTTGCCTCCAAAGGACCAGCCCCTGTGGTGATGGGATGGGGAATGGGGACTGAACTGGGCAGATTTTGGAAAAGTGATGCAATATGGACCCATCTCTGTGAAGGTCGCTCCTTTGAGCTCAGCATGAGCTCTTGTATCACCTGTCACCAAGGTGCTGGAGATGTCTGGAGGCAGAAATGCTTATAGAGGTTCTCTAACCAAACATACTTGTCTCCGTGACGCTACCCTGGGACCCCAGGGAAGCTGGGGAGGTCCTGGCGGTGGCATCAGGGCCACCTAAGGGCCGACAAGATTGGAGGAGGGAGAACCTGAGAGCAGATTGTGGAGTGGCAGGTTCAGATTTAGAATGTAAGAGCCTCAACTCCCAATTTGTTTCAGCTGAGCTCATACTTGCGAGGTCTGCCAATTAAGTTTGGGAACTTGTTGCAATAATGTTGCTAACCTTATTTTGATATCAGGGAAATTGTTCATTATGAATTTGTACCAACTGGATAAACAGTTAACCAAGGTTACTATTTGGAAGTGCTGAAAAAGATGAGTGAAAAAGACGACCTGAACTTTTTGCCAATAATTCATGGCTCTTGCATCACGACAATGCACCAGCTAACACGGCACTGTCTGTGAGGGAGTTTTTAGCCAGGAAACAAATAACTGTATTGGAACACCCTCCCTACTCACCTGATCTGGCCCACAATGACTTTTTTCTTTACCTGAAGATAAAGGAAATATTGAAAGTAAGACATTTGGGTGACATTCAGGACATCAAGAGTAATACAGTGATAGTTCTGATGGCCATTCCAGAAAAAGAGTTCCAAAATTGCTTTGAAGGGTGGACCAGGCGCTGGTGTCGGTGCCTAGCTTCCCAAGGGGAGTACTTTGAAGGTGACCATAGTGATATTCAGCAATGAGGTATGTAGCACTTTTTCTAGGATGAGTTTGCGAACTTAATTGTCAGACCTCATATGTTTTAGTTAGAAACGTGAAAAATATATATCCACGTGAAGGAAGATAGGAAAACAAAAGGCCAAAATAGAATGAGTTAACTTAAGGTGGTGGGATGTTGGGGAATTTGAAAAATGTAAACATTTTCCCTTATCCTTGAAGTTCTGTTGTTTCTACGGGGCACAAAATAAGGCTTACACTTGTCGGCTTACATTTTTCGGCTTACGTCCTCAGCAGCGCCTGTCTCCAGACCAGGCGTCTACTCCGAGCTGAGTTTCCAGACCCACAGAGGCCTTCTGTGCCAAGGTCCCAGGGGCGGTGTTTTATAATAGAAGAGAACATCCACTTGTCCCCGGAACCGCGCGCTCCACGGCAGTGTAAACGGTCACAGCAGTCCCCGACAGCCTGCTCTGCACCTCTCAGGAGCCTCGCACCTGAGTTCACCTCTGGTTCATAGAAAAACCTAGGTGAAGCCCTGAGCCAGGACCAGCTTCAGTTTCCCACTGCTTTCTCTCACGGGGGCGTCACATGATTTGCTCTTGATGACAAAATTCCCTGGAACCGGATGCTTCTCTGAGTCAGAGCTGCGCCCTCTCGCCAAGTATCCGGTGGCTGCAGTTAGGTGATACCTGGCCTGGCGTTTTGACATTGACACATCAGGACAGGGCGCTGTGGCTTCCGCAGTCCTGCCTTCAATGTGTGCTGGGGCCGAGTTTCACCTTCTAGCCCCTAAACTCATCCTGGTCCCTTTGTCTACCGTACGCGGCGCGTACTGTCCTTTGGGCATTCAGCTTAGGCAGGAAGTGATGACCATTTTTTATTTATACAGCACCTTTATCAATTTTTGAAACTATTTCCTTTCTAAAATAAATAAGTGAATGCATGCGTGAAGAACAAAAACACAAAAGTTCTAAAGAGAAAAACAAAACTCTGACCCCACCCACCAGGGCCACTGGCTTGGGCTAATTATTAGAAGAGTCACATACGTCCCCTGTGTATGCCTATTTGCATATATGCAGAGTCTATATGTATGAACCTACCAAATATTTCACACTCTAGCTCATGATGCCTGCGAATTTTAAAATTTTTGCCAATAATAGTTGAAAAGTGGCCTCTTTCATCATTTAATGATGGTGTCATCTTTACTTAATTTGCATTTCCTTAATTATAAGTTAGGTTAAACAGCTTTTCATATATTTGTGGGCCATTTATATCGTTGGTTTATGAAATGCCTGCCCCGCCATCCCCTGACACATTTTAATTTTTCTGTAGGGTATTTGTCTTTCTCTTATTTTGTTAAGGAACTTAGCTCTTTATCTGCTTATGGGTTAGAAGTCCTCCCCTGGGTTTTTCACTGTGTGAAACTTTGGTTCTGAGGTCGTTTTTCATACAGAGAAAAATGTTAATTTTTACTTCATGATTTGAACAATTTTTCTCTGGTTTCTAGGTTTTTGAGTCGATTTTAGATACTTCTCCATCCCAAGATTTTTAAATTTGTGTTTATTTGTCTCCTGGTGCTTTAAGAAGGTAAGTTTTTATATTTAAACATTTGAACCATTTAGAGCAGCTGTGTTCAATAGAAATTTCCATGATGATGGGTATGTTTTGTGTTGTCCAGTATGGTAGTCACTGGCTGCAGGTGGTTTTTGAGCACTTGGAATGTGGCTAATGAGTATTTACTTTTATTACATTTAATTAACTTAGATTAAATAGCCACACATTGGCTAGTTGCTACTGTATTGTAAACCACCACACATCTAGAATTTATTTTGGTATTAAGATTGCAGTAAGGATGACTTCCCCGTCCCCCTAAATGCCTAACCAGTTGTCCCAATATTATCTCCTAAGCCTGTCTTTTCGCCTTGGACTGAAATGTCCCCATTATCATATGATCCATTCCTGTGTGCACTGGAGCCTATTTTTGGACACTCTGCTGGGCTCCATCGATTATCCGGAACCTTCCCATCTGCAAGGAGCTTTCAGAGCTTCTCTAGTTACAGTACATCAGCCCATTAGGGTTTCTTAACAGAAGCTTCCACTCCTGAGCTTCTGCATCGAAGATTTTTTCCTTATTTCCTGCATTTCTCTATCCCATTCTATTTTTGACTTTAATAGTTAGCATTTACTATCTAAACTAACAGTGACGGCAGAGACCATAGAAAAACAGTTGGAGGATGGACACGTGCGATTTTAAGAACTACAATACACACACACACACACACACACACACATACACACGCAGGTTTTCTCAGGGTTTCATGGGAGCCAGCTCAAGGCAAAAGGGGCGGGGCTGAGGTCTAGCCGGCCCCTTCGCTCTTCCGGCCTTTCCATCCCAATAGCAGTTACTCCTTATGGAGCCTGAGCCTCCCCACACCCTCCCCTTCTCACTGGCAGGAAGGACCTGGTCAAAGCCGCCTTACATTAGAGCGGAAGGGGTCCTTTCCAGAGCGATGCGCATTTCCCAGGCAAGAAGCTCTCTGGCTTTATAATAATAATGCAGACACAATTGTTGTGGAATTTTGGGTACCGCCATTGAGCAGGGGCCAGTGGTTGGGGGTGTTAGGTCATTTAAGAAAGTTGATTCCTTAGATTTGTAACTCGTATGTGGAGTGGGCCAACCCCAAGGGCAACCATCATAAACTGTCTTCCTTGTCCGTGCTTCCAATCCTGCTCCATGGCGTGTCTCTCCCATGCCCTCCATGACTCCTCCGGGCAGAGCCACCACCGTTCGGTCTTCTCAGCTGCCACAGGCTCATGTGGGTAATAACGATTCCCTTCCTGGGACTAAATGGTGCAGACCAGTCTAATGTGAAACCTTCCGTCTCGTAACCAGGGTTTGCCAAGTTCCTCCAGCTCAAGCCTGGAGGGGAGAGATTCTGTTACTCACCCCTCCTGCCTGAGACTTCGGGGGTCAGGGCAGAGGGGACAAGCAGAAAGGAGCAAACGTCCCTCTAGGTTGCAGGTGTTCTTTGTAGCTCTCTCTTGACCGTGAATGCTCTTGGTCATGACAGGTGTCCAAATGCAGGTTCTTTGTTGCACTCCAGGTATCAGCTCTTTGGAGGGCCTGTTCTTTGCTAATTTATTGCAGATTTCCTCAGCTGCTGCCCCAGGCCTCCACCCCACAATCTCTCACAGCTGAGGTCCCCAAGGCCTCAAAGGGTGGGTGCCCGTAAAGTTGGCTCTTTCCAGCCATCTTTTCAACATCCCAAAGATGTTGGCCCAAAGAAAACTCATGCATTTAAAAAAAATCTTTTATTACTTTTTTTTTTTAATTGGGGAACAGTGTGTTTTTCCAGGACCCATCAGCTCCAAGTCAAGTAGTTGTTTCAATCTAGTTTTGGAGGGCACAGTTCAGTGGCCCATGTGGGGATCGAACCGGCAATCTTGGTGTTATGAGCCTGTGCTCTAACCAACTGAGCTAACTGGCCTCCTCGACTCATGCATTTGTATCAGATCAAATGTTGGGGGGTCTATGCCAAGGTATGGCTGCCCGCTACCCTAGCCCTGCCATGGCAGGTGCCTCAATCAGCCCCCACCATTACAGCCCCCCACCGGGGAGCAGATCACAGTTCTCCCAAGCCCTCCCATCGAAGTACCAGCCCAGCGCAGCAGATTGGCCGCGTTTCTGCAGCTCAGCCACCATCCAGGCCCCACAGTTTCTAAAGCGGGTGCTCGTGGAGCCTGGTGGGGCTGGCGGTGGGAGTCATGGCAAACACTTAGGCGCCCTATGCCACCCCCACAGTTTGAGTGTTCCTACCAGTTATCTCCAGTAAGCTCTTGTCTTTGCCTAGAGAGCCTGCTTGTGGAGAGGACTTGAGGATGGCAGGGCCTACTCACCAGCTCAGGATAAGTCCCGTGGACATGACTCAAAGCTGTGCATTAGACCCTGAAGTTATTTATTTCCTGTTGTTCTCAGGAATGGACCTGTCCCTGAAATGCTCAGACAACAGAGAAAAAAAATCACATGCGTGGCACGGAGCACCTCCTTCCACTGTTGGAAATCTGCCCCAATTCCTTTTCCCTTCTCTCCCTCATTCTTTTATCATATCCTAGTTCTTTTCTCAGGGCTTCTAAGATTTTCTGTGGAACAAAGTGCTAGGACAACAGTAAAATAAAAAGAGAAATAAAAATGGTTGGCAGGTTCTGAGGCTCATTTTGAAGTTCTTTTCAGCTGCTGGGAAGGCCCTCCCCTCTCTGGCAGAAGCCGACTTAGCACCCTCCATCCCAGCTCCCCGGGTGCTGTGAGCAGGTGACGGCAGGAGTCCTACCTGGCTGGATCGGCGGTTGGGCGGGAGCTAACCTGTGGAGTCCGGGTACAGGCGGCAGAGAGGGCCCCCTCAATGCCTAGCATAGCTATAGGGTCTCCCCAGGGAAACAGGCAGAAATTGTGCTGCATCCAGATAAGAGGTATCTAATTAAGAAGAAATTTAAGGAAGAACCAATTTGTGCTCCACAATGCACAAATTCCACAGAGCCGTGGCTATTTAGGGACCATATGGCCATGATGGGCCTACATGCTATTTATTGAAAAGCAGTAGAGCACAGCTGAGAGCCAGAGCTAGGGCTTTGGGAAATAGGTATTGTATGGGTCCACGTGCATTTTCTTCAGCTGCATGTGAACAGAGAAATTTTCCTCACGAATGAAAAACAAAGGCTTACTTCCCTCTGTGCCAATACTGAGTTTTGAAAATCAGGTCACAGGGCTTTTGGTCTTGTATTTAAACATCAGTTAAAAAAAAAAATCTATGCCCGGAGCTGGCCGGACCACTTAGTCAATGCTGGAATGCCTGAGCATGGTTTCATTTATATCTCATTCTCTAAATCCACGTGTTTCAGCATTTTCTCTCGAGTGGAGCAATTGTTTTATGTGGCCCACATCCCTTGAGGAACATTGATAACAAGCTCCCAAGTGAATCGAGGCAGGTGGCGGGCAGAGGGTTGGGAGACGGGGAATTTCATCCTGGTCCTGGGTGTACCTCTGAGCTCCTTCCTGTCCCGAAACAGAGCACCCCAATGACCAGACGTTCATTCCCCTATCATTTTGGAGGACAGAAGTCAGCAGGGTTGGTTCCTTCTTGAAGGCTCAGAGGTTGAATCTGTTCCACGCATCTCTTAACTCTGCCAGCAATCCTTGGTGTCCCTTGGTTTGTGGGTGCATCACTCCCATTTCTGCCCCTCGACACACCATGTTCTCTTGTGTGTGTCTGTGTAGTCTCTTGTTCTCTTCTTACAAGGGCACCGGTCACATTGGGTAAAGGGTCTAACCCTACTCCGCCGTGGGTGCATCTTAACTTACTTCTTCATGACATCTGCAAAGACCCTATTTCCAAATAAAGTCACGTTCACAGGTATAAGGGTTAGGACTATCAGGCTATCTTTGGGGGAACACGATTCCATCCACAGCGCCCCTTAACCCTGGCTTCTGCTGGTTGAATCCTTACTGTGAGAGTCCTGGGGAAACCTCTGAAGCTAAGCGCTGCCTGCACAGCTTTCCTGGCGATGTCTTGCTAGCTCGAGCGTAACTACCTCTTCCCCAGCGCGCTAGAAAAAATGCCCCTGGGTGCTAATGGCAGACCAGCGATTGTGATCTGTGCTCTTCATTTGGTCACAATCCCTCCAAGCCGATGCATTAAAAACAAAAGCAGAGGGTCACAAATAGTAATTGAACGAGTAAGAATCCCCTTAAAATCTCTTCTCCACAAATCTCAAATTCTCCCCGTCTGCTGGCCTTTGGTCCACTTGAGTTATGGTACTCGTCCCCTTGGTGTATTCATTTCCTCCTGTGATCTAAAAGGAATGTCCCTGTGAGAGCACACACCTGCCACGTTTCTTCTGAATTCTGGTCCCTTTAATTCTGGTGCGTTGTCACCAACACCCATGCTGTTTCCTGTGCTAACAGACCAACGGCTTCACTCTTATCTTCTCTCCCTGGCAGCATGGCTCTGGGCTGTGTCCCTAGATATGGTGTAATTTCCACCACTGTTTATGGAACTTTTCATCCATCCCATCCCCTCCTTCTGGCTCTCATCGTGTTCATTTGGGGAGCGTCACACTGGCCCATGTTGGAGGACACAGTGGCAGTCGTAACCCAAGAGCCACACATGGGCCAGTAGCCTTCCTGCCAAAGTCACCTCTTTTTTCTCTTTGTGAAACTAGATCCCAACCTTCCGGCTTTGTCAATCTCCTCCGGTGGCTGGGCATGCAAGGGCGTTCCCACTGCTGATAGCTTTAGGCCTTTTCCAGAGGGGATGCTTCCAGCATCCTGCCTGAAGCTGAGGTCCTGCAGCCCCTTAGAGCTGTTAGAGGAAGGGAACGGGGTCTCCGCATCTAGGACGGAAACACACACTTAACTTCCTGTCTTCAGTAGGGGCCCTGCCCTCCATGAAGCCTGGGGTGCGGTGCGGGGAGGAGCGCTTTTGCTTTTCTCTCTCCAGACCATCTTTGCCTGATGGGGCAGAAGCATTTTGTTACCCAATTCTCCTCGGTTTAGCTCTATACCCCCAACTCACCCCGCTTCTAGATGCCCCTGCTGCCCCCAGTTCCCAGACCTTTGGGGGTTGTGCACCTGATTCTTAGCCTTCTCATTCCCTGCTTAAGTTTCCTCAGCCCTGCGAGGTTGTTACCAACTCACCAGCCTGCTTCCCAAAACCCAAATCCTTATGGCTGTTGTTTGTCTTGTTTGTTTCCCTTTAAACAAGCCTTTCGCTGTTGGATGACTCTATTGTCATGTATTTAATCAATCCACTATTGTTTGGGGTTTCAAATTGTTTCCATTTTCTGTTATTATAACGAAGCTGCATTAAACAGCCTTTTATGTTTATACAGCTCTTTGACTATTTCTTAGAATAAGTTCTTGTGAGAGAAATTGCTAGATACACACACATATGCACATATATATTTACTATATATAATATATGTAACAAAAGACTTGTGAATATATATGCTGATATATATGTATTCATATACACTCACATATAAACTCATGTGTGAGTGAATAGACATATACATAGTTATATATGTCATACTCATATGTATTAGAGATTTACAATACATAAACTAAACATGGCTTTAGTACTCTCCACGTGTGCTTTTCTTACATTAACTTGAGGGTCCTGGGGTCAGGCTACTTGGGTTCCATCTCGGCTCCTCCATTTGCGGTGGGGGTGGTGTTACCTCGCCTCTCTGTGTCTCCGTGTACTCATCTGTGAAATGGTAATGACAGGCTGCCTCCCTGCCAGAGCAGCCGTGAAAACTCAAAACAACAATATAGTAACAGTGCTGTAACACCCAGGCACAGGGCCAGCCCTCGGTGAAGGGCGGCAGTATTTGTTTTCAGGATCAATAAGTGGCACTCCTTTCCCTCCTGATTTATGAATAACAGTAAACTGAGATAAAACAGCCAGCAGATAGAGACCTCAATATCACCTTCATGACGGACCGGGCCAAGTTCAGGACACAGCCTGCTAGCTCCCTGCCTGCAGTCGAGACTTGGCACAGGCTGGAGAGGGACTGAGTCTGTGCCCAGCTGGCATGCTTTACCCTGTCCTACGGCTCTGGTCTGGGTGGGGAGAACAGGGGAAGACGGACCCTCAGGGTGTAGACTTCCGGTGGGCGACTCTGTGCAATATAGCAGTGAGGGCCGGTGCCACTGGCTGCAGAGAGCTTGCTCTAAGGCTGAGGAGTGTTATGGGGAACCCTCTTCAACAGGCCAGAGGGCGGCTTCCGTGCTCCCAGCGTACTGTTCTTTTTACCCACGGGGCTTACCTGCTGGGTCAACGGGCAACCCCAGACAAGCCCCATGTCTCAGGAGAGGAGACCAGCATTTCGTCAGGGCAGGTCTGCTCCCACCTTGGCGTGATGCTGTCCCCACGCCAGGCACTCGTCTTTTATGGATTCTCTTAGGGACTTGGAAAGCGGTACGCACTCTGCTCCCAGGCAGCTCGGAAATCAGTAGGAACAGAGCATGAGTTAAACCAACTCAAGGTCACGCTTTCCCCAAGGCCACGCACTCACTCCACCTTCTATCTCCCCTCTCAGATTATACCTGACCGTGTTATTTGACATCGTCTCGCAGAGGTTCTGCAGGGGGATCAAATGGCATCCTAAAGATCCTCCAAAAATTAGCAGGCAGCAGTAAGCTGCCATGTATTTGAATAGCTATCCTGTCTTCATTAAGAAGTTTCTGGGGATAAAATAACGTCAGAAGATTAGGTCTCTTGCAAGTTATACTTCAAAGAAGGGCAAGTCCAAAGGAATCAAAGTTGGAATTAAATTTTTTTTTTTTTTGCCCTTGTGAGTTAAAAGTCAAAGAAATTAAAGGCCGAAAATCAAGCTCCCAGGTTTCTGACTCCTCCGGGCTCAGCCACAGACATTCTTGATGGGGCGTGTGGGCAGACCATGGGCTCTTCGTGCCACTGGGCTGTCTCCCCCTGGAAGGGGTGAGGGTTGCCAACCTCACCACATAGCACAGTCAGCTGGTGGGTTAGTTTCCTGGAGCCGCCCTAACAAAGCACCTCAAATTGAGGGCCTGAAAACCGCAGAAATTTGTTCTCTCGCAGCTTTGGAGGCTAGAAGTTCAAAATCAAGGTGTTGTTGGGGCTGGTTCCTTCGGGAGGCTCTGGGGGGGCCTTCTCCTGGCTTCTGGCGGTTGCTGGAAAGCGGGGTGTTCCCTGTGGCCCTGTCCATCCGTCTCTGCCTCTGAATTCACACTGGCCTCTGTGGTCCTCCTTTTCTCTTACAAAGACCCTCTCATTGGACTTCGGGCCCAACCCTCATCCACGGTGCTCTCACCTTAATCTTTAACTAATTTCATCTGCAAAGATCCCATTTTCAATAGGTCACTTTCTGAGGTTCTGGGCGGATGTGAATGTTTGCCCCACGACACCAGGAGAGTGTGTACAACTCCCAGCACCCAGGCCACAGCCCACACCTGTTCGCTCAGCCTCTCTGGGGTGAGACCCGGGCCGCAGTACTTTTTCAGTGTTCCTTGGGTGATTTCAGTGTGCATCCGCAGCTGAGAGGCAGGCTTAGGCCACAGCAGGTTGCCTGGGTCTCTCGTGTGTGCTTCTTTGAAAGAGTCTGAGACTTATATAAAAGGACAGGGATGTCAGAGCACCTAGGTCACAGCCCCGCCTTAGTGAGGCAGGCCAGTGCCCAGCCTTGCATGCAAACAAAGGGTGGGATGGACACAACCTGGCTTTCACCCCCTACCCCCAGATGTCTGTCAGTCTGGGACACTTGGCTCAAGAGCTTGACCTCTGTGCTAAACTCGACTGGGAGAAACCTGCCATCGGGACGTTATTACGGTGCTGTGCTCCCCTCGTCAGGGGAGCCCACCTGCACAATGGGACGCCCGTCATCACCTTCTGGAAGACCTTACACTTGGATGGTGTCAGACCCTTTCCTGGGCCTGTTCAAGGTCTTTCTCTACCCGACATAGTGAAACCTCTGCTTTGGGGACTTTGGTACTTAGCCCACGCTCTGGGCTGCTTCACTGAGAGCACGCCCTTCACAGGCCTCACAGTGGTTGGTGGCCTGGGCTCCCCTCTGCTATCCTCCCGAGGACCCTGTGTTTCCAGTGGTTTAAGCCACTTTCTGAAAGGCCCCTTCTCCTTCTTTCATGCATGTGGGGTTGGCCTGGGTGCTTTCGCTTCTATTTCCTCGTGGCTTTTGTTTTGCAAACATGTTCCTCCACACACTGCCTTGTGAGGCTGCCAGGGTGAGGAAATTGAAATTCAAATGTCCTAGGTCTGTGACAACCATCCACTATTCAGAGTCCTCATCTTCCTTACTGAGGGGGGTCGTTCCACCAGGGGATAGTCCCCCACCAGACGTGTATTTCAGCCTGCCCTGGACTCGATCTGTGACTGTCCTTCTGGCTCGGGGCATTGTGGCTGCACCTTCTCATACAGTCCCCGTTCCTGAGCCTTGTTCTCACATGGCAGGCCGTCCCGGGACCTGTGTCACATTGGAATGCCCCTAAGGAGGCTGCTTTGAGTATTTTGCTCCGGTCTGGGTGACCTTCGCTTGAATCGTTCAAATTTTCTGTAACCGCTTGGAATATCTGTCCAACCATTAATGGTGGTCCCCCAGTTGATCTTACCGATGCTCTAAGCGCCCCCTCCTGACTCCCCAGAAAAGGAAGTCTTCCCAGCCCAGCTTCTGAGAGGGCAGACTGTTAGATTTTGGATTCTCCCACTTTCTAATCTGTTCACATCAACATCTTCCTCATTCTCCGTAACAGCAGTTAGACCTCGGTGCACCTTCTTTCCTGCTTATATCTGTCTTTCTTGGACCCTAGACCTGTTATTCCGTCCATACTGTTTTGGATGTCTGCTACCGTCCCACCCTTTTGCCCATCTTTGTAAGAAATTTCTCTCAGTCTAGTTTAATCCTCCCAGCCTGCTTTATTTTATTTTTATTTTCCACACTCCTGCTCTGGCTATAAGCCTAAAGCATTTTTTTTTTAAATGTCACTCTGATTTCTTCCTGATTTTCTGAGCAAATACAATTTTTAGAGGCACGGGCATTTCCAGCTTTTGAATTTGTAACAACTTCACTGAGTTGTTTCTTTAACCCAAAAGGACAGCCTTTGTTCCATAAGAGATGCCTGTGTTTTTACGTGTTTATTACTAGAAACCCACCACCTCCTGAAGGTGAGTCCATTCAGGTCTCTGAAATCTAAAGCTGGGACCAGAGCTTTTGTAATGAACGTATCCAGAGCCACATGATTAAGGCTCAGTCCCTCTGGCTTCCTCATGGGCCAGGCATGTGACATGAATCTATCACTGCCCACTGCGACCCCCCCCCCAGGCCCAGCCCCCATGTTCTAAAGCTGGAGCTAACGCTCACGGTGAGTGCGGAGCTCAGCTGCCTTCCAGTTTAAAAGCACAAAAGTCAAGATCAGGGAGCCTCCCCCAGCCTTGGCCTCACTGGTCACTGCTGTACCTGTTTAAATGTCAGCGGCGTCTGCATAGCTCAAGGTTAAGCCGTAGCAGCCAGCAAGCCACAATCGCCCACGCAGCTTATGTTTGGCTGATGCACCTGCTTAGTCCTGGTGGGGTGCACCTTTCCTAAGGCCCAGGCCCTGGGCTGCTCTGGCTCGTTACCCCTTCCCCACCCCAAGTTTGCTAAGGCTGTCACAGCCTGGGAGCATTTCCTAAGATGTGGTAGCCAGGCTCGGTCAAGGTCAAGCCTGCCATCCTTCCTACTGAAAAAACAGCCCAGAGCTGTTTTGACCAACGATTTAACCAAGGTCAAATCTCACTTGGACTGTCTTAAACCTGTGGGAAACCGTCAATACCCGAACCTGCGAGGCCTGTTCTCACAGAAGCCTCGAGGGGCTTGTGTCTTTTGCCATCCCCAAAGCACCCCGGGCCAGAGCATGGCGTAGGTGTGCAGCCACGGCGGGCTTAGACGGAGACCGACCTGCTTAAACACAGGGAAAGGCATGGAACAGCACTCGTCCTCAGCTGGGATTCTGGACCTGGAAAGCAGGGGCTGGGAGGAGCCCGCCAGAACCTCTGCTCTGTGCTGCCAGGACGGGCTGGGTGGCCGTGCACACCGCTTTGCTTTCCCCGAATTCCCACCCGGGTCACTCCAGTTCCCTCGGGAAAAGTAAGAGGCAGGACAAGGAAGCAGGGTGTTCAGGGAAAATTCCAGTCTCGGAAACCAGTGTAGCAATGGGAAAGCTTCTAAATGTTACTACTCTTAAGGAGGAGCAGGAGAAGTTGGCTGCCTTTTGCGGTTTTACCACCGTCTTGGGGTCATCACTGCTAAGCCTCACGTTGGCTTGCCGCACACAGTAGGCAGCACATCACATGAGCATCTGAATGCTGGGATTCCCACACACCCTTACTGAAGTGTGAACTCAAATTACATGCATCGCTTTCACCTGAAATGCAGCTACTTGCTGTGACATTGGTAGAGCTTCAATGTCAACAAACTGTAATTTTAGAAATAAAGTTCAGCATAGTATAAGCATCTTAATTTATCTGAATCTTCGGCAACCATAACACTTGGAGAAACGACATTAGTCATTTGACCATTTTAATTCTCTTTTGTGTCCTTGGCTTTATGATCAAAACAGAGGGCAAAGATGGATTACTTATTTGTGATGGAGGCTGAGCCCCTACACCTGTTTTAAGTTACGGCATTGCAGAAGGAGCTCAGGTGAGGTGTACCCCTGAGGCACGTCCATGAGCCCCAGGGCTATAGGATGAACTGGGGGGTTCTGGAAAATTAGTTTTGCTGTCATTTCCATAACACTGGTAGCTTTTCCCATGTATTTACCTAGAGAAGGCTAAAATGAACCCAGTGGTGTTGAGTTGGGATCAGAGGTATTAGTATAAACGCATGATTTGAGAGGCAGAGAGGGAGGGAGAGGGAGAGAGAGAGAAGACAGATATAGAGAAACATAAATGTGTGTATACACATGGGTTACTATATGTACATATATTTCTTATCTCAGAGAACCTAGAGGCAATAACAGCCCAGTAACAATGAGCACACCTGTGCCCGTATCTTGGCCTGTAAACACCCTTCTTCTTGCCTGTTGTTAGCAGTGTCGGTTCTTCTTAGAGCTTGGCTACCTTCTAGGCAGTGAGCTTGTTATTAAAACTCACTAAAACTTTTTCAGAGGCTCTGCTTTTAGACAAATGAGACATCCAGTGGACACCGAGTTCGGCCACATATTGGGTTGTGGGAAAACTCATGACGTATTTTTTTCTGTGTTTTTCGTTGCAAAAATGCGTCGTGACTTTTCTGACAACCCAATATTTCACACCACACTTTGTTTTTTGATGTAGGGTGGAATCATACACCACCTCTGAAAGGCCACACGACCTCCCACCTTAGGGCATTTGGCGGAGGGGTTTCTCCTGCCTGAAATCAGTCATCTTAGCTCTGTCTCCTCCCTACCTCAAATTAGTTTCTATTCCTTCTCTACAGGCAAACCTAAGAGCTTCAGATTCTGCTTAACTTAACCAACAGGGTTTACTGCAAACTTATAACATCTCCCCTTGGGATGGAAAATAATCATTCTTCTTAATTAAACGATAATGGACTATTTGGGGCTGAACTTAAACCTTTTTGGATAATTACAAAATTATTTCCCCTATAAACACTTAAACCTGCCAAAAAAACTCAAGAATGTACACGGAAGCATTTCAAAGTCACGTTGGAGATTATGTTCTGGGCTGTGATTTGATTTTCATTTGGGATTAGGACACACATTTGAAGTAACATTCCTTCTAACTTTGGAAGCTGTTTTCCAAGTTCCGGGAACGTCTTCGTGGGTCCTGGGCAAGTTTAATTTTTCTCTGTTGTGTTCTCCACCAGGGGAGAGCGCCTGCCCCCTTGGGTCGAGTCCCATCCTGTGAAGTCCCAGTGGCCGCGTGTTGTTCCTGGCGAGTGGTAGCTTTGTGGTCTTTCCCTTGGGCCCCTTCCAACAGGCTGGTGTGGGCAGACAGGTGCCAAATGACCCAGAAACAGGCGGCCAGCCGAGTCCGGAGTGGGAAACTACACGATATCCGGACATCCGGCAAACAGCTCCACTCCACACGCAGCGTACTTGAAGCACAGGAAGAAAACCTGCTGACATTCACATCACGGAACTGCATGAAGTCCATTCTCACAGCCGAATTTTCTATATTTAGGCTCTTCCTTCAGGGAGGGAAACACCTGCTGGTCACTCATCGCCTGTCTCAAGGTGCTGATCATTTTTTTTTTCTCCAGAAATCAACACATCTAGGAGTTGATATGTTATGATACAAAAATAGTCTGATGCTTGCAAACACTAACATATGTTAAACAAGCCTTGAAGAGTCATGCTTGAGAGTTGGCACATCAGCCAGAATTTCTTACAAAATAAAAGCTCGATTTGAAAATTTTGTATTTCTTTTTTATACCAGTAATGTATGTTAATTGCTGAGCTATCAGAAGGTACAGATAAACCAGGAGAAAAAGTGAATAAAATACTTGTAAATCCCAAAGGTAACCACATTGAAGGATTTGCTATATATCCTTTCACAATTTTCTCTGTGTTTTGTATGAATCAATCATACATACTATTTTTTTCCTTTTCCTCCCTTTTTAAATTTTTCAATTACAGTTGATACTCAATATTATTTTATATTAATTTCAGGTGTACAGCATGGTGGTTAGACATTTATATAACTTAAAAAGTGATCCCCCTGACTAGTCTAGTGCCCACCTGGCTCTGTACATAGTTATTACCATATTACTGACTATATTCCCTGTGCTTTACTTTACATCCCCATGACTGTGCTGTAACTATCAGTTTGTACTTCTTAATCCCTTCACCTTTTCCACCCTGCCCCCAACCTCTCTGCCATCTGTCAGCCCAACAAATCTAGTACCCATCTGACATCATACATAGTTATTACAATATTATTGACCATATTCCAATATTATACCCTACATCCCCATGACTGCTTTTTAACAACCAAATTGTACTACTTTTTTTTTTTAAGATTTTTATTGGGGAATTGGGGGGATGGGAACAGTGCTGGGGGAATTGGGGGAAGGGGAACAGACTAGTTGCTGTCGTTTTGTTCTTCAATCTAGTTGTGGAGGATGTTGCTTCACTGGCCCAAGTTGGCACCATCATTGCGCTCTTCTCTGGCGAGGCAGACCAGTCGCCAGCTTCTGGACGGCCGCTCACTGCGGCTGCTGGCCGCTCACGCTGGCTGCTGGCTACATACGGTAGCCCATGGCAACCCACTGCCACAGGGGCTGCAGCCTACGCCGTCGCCGGCGACTCATGGCAGCCCAGCTCCAGGTTGAGCTGTTGTTCAGCATCTTAGCTGTGGAGAGCAGTGTCACTGGCCCTCATATGTGGGATCCGAACCGGGGCCCTCTGGCATCCCAGCGAGTTCTTAACCATCGCGCCACTTGGCCGGCCCAACCAAGTTGTACTTCTTAATCCCTTCCTTTTTTTTTCCACCTATGCCCCCAACCCCCCTCCCATCAGGCAACCATCAAACTGTTTTCTGTATCTATGACTGTGCTTTTGATTTGTTTCTTTGTTTCTTTTGTTCTTTAGCATCTATATATAAATGAAATCACATTACATCTGTCTTTCTCTGTCTGACATTCCACCCAGCACAATACCCTCCAGGTCCATCCATGCTGCTACAGGTGGCAAGAACCCATTCTCTTCTATGGCCAAGCCATATTTCGTTATGTATATGTACCACCTCCTCTTTATCCATTCTTGCCTAGACAGACACCCAGGCTGCCTCCACATCTTGGCCATTGTAAATAATGCTGCAATGAACATATGGATGCACACGTCTCCTCAAAGTAGCATTTTGGGTTTCTTCAGATAAATACCCAGGAGTGGGATTAGTGGGACCTTTTTTTGTCTCTTGTCTTAGCCTTCATTTAAAGTCTATTTTGTCTGGTAAAAGTATTGCTGCCCCAGCTTTTTTGTTTGTTTGTTTCATTTCCATTTTCATGAACTAACTTTTTCCATTCTTTTACTTTCCATCTTTGTGTGTCTTTCGGTCTGAAGTGGGTCTCTTATAGGCAGCATATGTAAGGGTTTTGTTTTCTTATCCATTCAGCCACCCTATGTCTTTTGATTAGAACATTTAATCCACTTACAATGAAAAGTAATTTTTGATAGATATGTAGCTATTGCCATTTTATTATTCATAATTTTGATTTTTTTCCCCCCATCTTAAAGAAGTCCCTCTAAGATTCCTTGTAATACTGGTTTGGTGGTGATGAACTCCTTTAGCTTTTTCTTGTCTGGGAAGCTCTTTATTTGTCCTTTGATTTTAAGTGATAGCCTTGCTGGGTAGAGTAGTCTTGGTTGTAGGTCCTTGCTTTTTATCACTTTGATTATTTTGTGCCAGTCCCTTTTAGCCTAAAAAGTTTCTGTTGGGAAATCAACTGATAGTCTTGTGGGGGCTCCCTTATAAGTTATTAGTTGCCTTTCTCTTGCTGCTTTTAGGATTCTCTGTTTGTCTTTAACCTTTGACATTCTAATTATGTCTTGGTGTGGGCCTCTTTGGGTTCATCTTGTTTGAGACATTGCATTTCCTGGACTTGTATGTCTATTCCTTCACCAGGTTAGGAAAGCTTTCAGTCATTATTTCTTTAAATAGGTTTTCAACCCCTTGCTTTCTCTTTTCTCCTTCTGGTACCCCTATGATGCAAATGTTGTTACGCTTGAGTTGTTCCAGAGGTCTCTTAAATTACCCTCATTTTTTTGGAATTTTTTTTGCTGTCTGATTGGCTGTTTTCTGCTACCTTATTGTCCAAATTGCTGATTTGATCCTTTGCTTCATCTAGTCAGCTGGTGATTCCTTCTAGTGCATTCATCATTTCAGTTATTGTATTCTTCACTTCTGACTGTTATTGGGTTTTTTTTTAATGGTTTCTATGTACTTTTTTTTTTATGCTTGCTTTCTCTCTGTTGGAGTTTTTGCTAAGTTTCCTGAACATCCTTATAACCATTGTTTTAAACTCTGGTAGGTTGCTTACCTCTATTTTGTCTAGTTCTTTTTCTGGAGTTTTCTCCTGTTCTTTCATTTAGAACATTTTTCTTTGTTTCCTCATTTTGGTTGCCTCTCTGTGTTGGTTTAAATACTTGGTAGATCTGCTATGTCTTCCAGTCGTGGCCAAGTGGCCTTATGTAGTAGGTGCCCTATGGGGCCCTGGCACAGTCCCCCTGGTCACCTGCTCTGGGTGCCCCAGGAACATTCCTTGTGTGGGTTGTGTGTGCCTTCCTGTTACGGTTCATCCTTGATTGCTATTGGCACTTCAGTGGGTGGGTTTGGCCACCTCCACAGCTTATGGGCTGCTGTGCAGGGGGCTTACCCCACTGAGTGGGATTTGCCCCAGTGGGCTCTGGTGCCTGTTGAGACCACCCTTTGTGTGTGCCACTTGTGGGGCTAATTGGGTGGTGCTCTGCTGTGGTCTGAAGCCAACCTCCAAGTATGTTGGTTCTGGGGCCTCTTGGGAGGGGCTTTAGTGCAGGCCCAGGCCACCCACTGCCTGCAACTGGCCAGGGACTATCTGGTAGGAGCTACAAAGTGATCCACAGTTGTTTGCTGCCCGTGCTAAAGTTGAAGGCACGTGAGAGAGGCCACACTGTGTACTGAGGATGGCTGCCACCAGTTATGGGCCTGGAGTATCTCCTCAAAAAGCCAGGACACACAGAGGCCTGCTGCCAACTGCTGGTTCCCTTAAAGTTCAGCCACTGATAGAGTCTCGTGCGGTCTGCAAGTTGGATGAAGCAGGGTTTGAGAGAGTCACTAGAGTGGGAAAAACTGAGGTTACCAGGTTAATGTAGACTCTGGTTTGGTGCAAGTGCTGAGTTTGGAGCTACTCAGCAAAAGTCTGAGAGCACACCAAGGACAGTCACTGCCCACCTGGGGCCCAGGGACTCTGATAGTTTTCCAAGAAAGAGTGAATGCAGGTGAGGCTGGCTACTCTCAGAGAAAGTGCCTCAGGTGTTGGGTGAGTTGGCTGGGGTGGGGTCCCAGTGAGTCAGCAGAGTGGAGCAGCGGAGCTCACCAGGCCAATCAGATTCAGATTTGTCCTATGGGAGCGGGCTCAACACAGGAAAGATGCCGCTGGCCTGCCCGCAGCCCGAAGGGGAATCCCGCATAGGGAAAATGGCGATTGTCTTCCAGCATTCACCTGAAGCCACACACTTCAGTCTGCCCCCCATAAGTCTCTGATGCCCCCCGAGTCACTATCCCTCCGCTGGAGCCCAAGGTGACTGCCTGGGAGTGAGTGAGTCTGTGCACGGACCGTTTAAGAGGATGTCTGTGTTTACCGCAGCCTTCCATCCCACTCGGATGGTCAGAATCCCCACTGCTTTTCACAGCCGGATGTTGTGGAAACTCCTCTTCCTGGTACCAGTACTCTGGGCTGGGGAGGCTGGTGTGTGGCTGGGGTCCCTTGCTTTTCTGAGGGAACTTCCATGGCCGAGATACCCCTTCTGATTCTCAACAGCCAGATGGAGGTTATAGGCCTGTCCCTGTTATCAGTCTCGACGTGGCTTCTTTATATCCTTAGTTATAAAATTTCTGTTCAACTGGACTTCAGGTGGTTGTCCAGGTTGATTGTTCTATAATTCAGTTGTAATTTTATTGTGTTCATGGAAGGAAACAGGCACCGTGTTTATCTACTTCTCCATCTTGGATCTGTCCTCCAGTCATACTATTTTATACTCTGCTTTTTTCCTTATCAATGCTTCATGAATAACTTTCATATCAGCTAATTTACTTCTGCAAGTACTATTCTGATTCCAATTCCAGTGTGTGGATTCCCCAACCCCCCAACACACACACACACACACACACACACACACACAAAACACACACACACACACACACACACACACACACACACATACACACTCAAGCAATTCTTAGACACCAGCTGGGTGTCCTACAATTTAACTCAATTCTGACATGCTCTACCTGGAGATAGCATCTGATTCCGTAGGTTGAGGGCTCAGCCCCACAAGACTTCCCTCCTCCCACTTCCCAGTTTCAGACACCAATCTCAACTCCAGGTGGGCACCTGTGCTACCTGTGCTTCTGACAGGATGGCTACATATTGGCGACTCCAACGACCCACTCTTTGGGTTCGATTAATTTGCTAGGGCATGTGACTGAGCAGGTTCTGTCATCACTCAGGAGCCCTAGGCTCAGCCCAGCTGATCCATGACTTATGCCTGGTCTAGCTTCCAGGTCACAAGGTTGATTCTAGGGGAGCAAACTGAAGGTTCTGGGGACAAGAGATGAGGCCAGACTTTAAATGCAGCTTAAAGTATAACTTGTAAGTGGTTAGACCTGCGATTTGTGGCCCTCCATTTCTACCTGTGTGTCCAAACATGGTAAAGGGAGTGCCTGGGTACGAGTCGCCTGATTTTCCACATCCCCCCTGCTCCCCCTTCTCTGTATGACTGCACTGATTTGGGACAGCCACTGCAGTTCCCATTGCGATCCACGGTTAATTATGTGCAGAGAGAAAACAGGCGAAGGCTAGGGCCATCTGCTGGCCTGGGCTGTACCTTCTTGGTGGAGTAATAGGATGGCAGTGCCTACCTGGGACAGAACATCCCACTGGAGACCTGGTCCTTTGCCATTCTCCTCTGTGGGGCATAGCAGACAGCCTTCAGGTGAGATAGAAAGTGGGTGCCTGCCAGGTTACAGAAGGACAGGTCACATGCTGGGTAATGGGTAGCTGCTGATGACAGCCCAACATAGACTTGAGGGGCGCGAAGAGGCCTCACAGAAAACCATTTGCTCACTTGGCTGGGTGGGGTAAGGTGAGGCACAGGGAGAGACCAAGGCTTGTCATGTGTCATGGAGACTGACCGCATGTGTGAGTGGCCCAAGACACCATCTTTGTGTTTCTGATGTGGGAGGACCGTGGGTACCATGGGTACATGGGTAGGAGGTCCAACTGTGGGTCTCAGATGGGCCCCCAGAGGCAAGTTCCTCTTGATATCTTGTGGGCCGAGGTGCACAAATCCAGGCACTGGCGTTTTATTTGTGACCGAGTGCTTTTGCTAGTGAGTTATCAACAGGTTCTATGCTGCAGTATTCATAAGCTAAAACCGATGTTACTAGCATGTGGCGACCTTCATTTAACTGGCTTCTGAGAAAATTGGCTGCCATGGGGAGTTAGCAATTTCTACCAAGCCCGTGTCTGTGTGGATTATTAAGATTCTTATTTGAAGGCAGTTTTTTTTTTCTTTCTGTTTTTGTATCCGTACATTATGATGTTATCTTCAATTGAGCATGGTGACTAATTTTAGCTGTTTTTTCTAAAACTCAACTTTATTAAGTTCTAATTTACATAGAACAAAATGCATTCATTTCTAATGTACAATTTTATGAATTTTCATAACCATATTATCCATATAACCACCATCCCGATCAAAATGTAGAATATTTCCATCACCCAGAAGGTTCCATTGTACCGTTTTGCAGTCAGTCTCCACCCCAGCACCCCCACCCCTCCAGGTAACCATTGATCTGGTCTCCATCACTGCTGGTTCGTTTTGGCTACCCCAGATTCCACATAAATGGGACATCCACTACGTAACCTGGTTATATGACTTCTTTCCCCCAGCTTGACACCTGTGATATGCATTCAGGTTGTTGAGCTTCTCAGTTTATTTTTTCTCATTGTAATTATAGCTATTCACACTCTTTCATTATACATTCATTATTTGAGCTTTGTCCTTATCCATTTAGAAAGTTGTGGGCTGTTTGGTTATTCTTTCTGCGTGTGGTATGTATTTCCTCAACCCTTCTTTTTCGCCTGTAAGTTTTCCAATAATTTTAAACACACACACATTGCAGTAAGTGTGAATTATCCCTCCCCCCATCGCTAAGCCAGATGCGTTAGTATTCTACAAGGATTCATGGATTTGTGACATTTAAATAACGTGCAGCACACTTTCAAGGTGAATGTACTAAAATATCTTCATCGTGTTTGGTTTACAGGCCATTATTTTACAACGGAAAGTCATAGGTAAGGATATGCGTCCATATTCTTCTCTTGTTGGTTAATAGTAGTGATTACCTTCTCTCTCCGTCTCTCTGTCTCTCTGTCTCTGACTTTTCCTGTAGATGGAAACCCTGGAGGAACAGCTGTCACCCTTGGTTTTTGAACTATGCTCTTTCTGAGCCATCAAGAGCCTTCACACCATCAAAGCTGGGTTTGGCCTGAGTCCCCTTCCAGGTCTACCTCCCCCTAACTTTGACCTCCACCTGGCCTCTAATTATTGGCTCTCCTACCTCAGGAGGCACCTGACACTAGGCTTTTCACATTATGGGCCCTGACCTGATAGGGGGGTCATGACATCAATTTGGAGCGTTACGATCTGCTTTAAAAACAATGACATAGAATAAAGAAAATATCAGAGTGCATTGTACTAAGAATAACTAATGTTTTATGGAACTCTTGTTTCGTGTGTGTGTGTGTGTGTGTGTGTGTGTGTGTGTGTGTGTGTGAATATGTGTATATAATGGGTCACCGTGTAAAATGTACCTTTTATTTATGGGTCATGGACAAAAATAACGTTTGTGAAACAATGGTGTGGACGAGCCCCAGACCCTCTCATTTCCTCTTATGCTGAGGCGATTCTGGCTGCAGAAATGGGTCAAAGATGTGTCTTCACACTTCCCAGGAGAGTCCTCTCTGGGGTCACCCAGCCCTCTCTTTGGGATGTTCTGACTGTCCCTCCCTCATCCTCGGGACAGAGCGGGCTGGTCGGCACCTGTCCAGAGCCCAGTTCATTGTAACTCTGGTCCAGCATTGGTCCAGACCGCATCAACCCACTGCCACAGCTGCTGTCATCAGGACCCCGCTGCCCTTCCCCCAATGGTGCAGCCACGTCTCCTCTTCTGACTGTGGTCTCCACTCCTGGTTGGCAGCTGCCGCTGTATCTCTGTTCAGCTCCAGTTGGCCACTGCGGGTGGCTGCTGGCTCAATCCAGTGAGCGTTTTCAGAGGCGGAGACCCTGAGACCTGGGCCAGACAGGGTGAGGGCTCCATGGTGGTGGCCCAGGCGGTGCCGCTTCGGGAAACTCTGGATTCCCAAGAGAGAAGGCACCAGGGGCCAGATTAGGGAGGGCAGTGGAGGCCACACATGGGGAAGTGAATCACCAGGTTGGCGGAAGGATTTAGAGTAAGTCAGGTGTGCTGTGCTAGTCAGCAAAGCAGGGACAAAGATGAGTCTGTGAGTGGGAGAGGAAGTCAGGAGCTGTTTCCCTAGGGCACTGGGCACCTGGTGGGCAGGGGCAGACTGGATGTCTGGGAAGAGCCCAGGGGCCCATGTTAGCTGGCAGGCTGCCAGGCCACCTCTGACTCTTCCTGCACGCAGTGAATTTCCTCCTGTCCTGAAGGGACCTACCCAGGCCTTACTGCGAGGAGCCTGTCTCCACCTGCTGCTGTCTAGACTTGGAACATCTTCACCTAAAGGCGGGTGATCTAACCTGAGCCCTGAGTCCTTCCCAAAGGCCCTCTTTGTGGAATTAAGGCTGCCTATGCAGAGACCCTGAATCTGACCCAAAGGGCGAGCCCCCAGCTGTACCAGCCCTGCAAGCGAGCATTTGACGAGGGCACAGCACACAGGCCAGCACCCTGTGTGGGTTCTGTGTGTTCTGGGAACATGGGACCTTGTCCTGCTCTCGCAGACATGGGACGCTACCCTGCAGGTAAAACATGAGCCCTGTCACTGGTCTGGCATGAGGGTGCTTCCTGCCTCCCATGACTAAACGCACCTTATTTGAATACATGTTTTCTTCCTCTTCCAAACCGCATGCTCTTTTGAAGCCAGAGATCATGTGCCTTCATCTTTTGTTTCCCCGGCAGATGAGGACTTGCACCCAGTAGGTGCTAATTGAATGTTTGATGGATGAACCTGGAGAACCAGAGGGAAATGTTCTCATTTCTCTTTCAACACCTCCTTCAAGGGCTGCACTGTGATTGTAACCTGGACCACGAGTCTGTGAGAGCCGGCTCCTGCGATGCAGCAAAATCATCTTTGTCGTTTTCTTTTTCTTTTCAATTGCTGCACACTCCCCCCCCCCCATTCTGAAACTTGCCTTCTTACTGGGCAAACACATCAAATTTGTACATAATTCCTTGCTGGAGAGGTGGGTGTGGGCACTGGGTGGAACAGGAGGAGGGAGGAGATGTTACAATACCATGGAAACAGGGTGCATTAAAATAATTGAGGGGCAAGGGTGACTCCTGTCCTCCCATTTAATTAAGTGACTAACACAGTTCTTGGTTAAAGGGAACTCCATGCAGCGGATGCCACAGCTGGGTCAGCCACAGTCAGAGGTGACAGTAGCACAAGCACTGGGATACAGAGGGCAGCCTGGGCTTCGCCTGACTGCCGCCACTCTCCTGCGCCGTGCCGCAAAGGGGGCGATGCAAGGTGCTATGAGGCCACCTGGGGTAGGGGAAGGGCACTAACCTGGATGTCAGGAGACTAGATGTAGCCCCGGCTCAGCTCCTATCTCCCTGAATGACCTTGGCAGGTCACTTCACGCCTCTGCAATTCAATATCCTCATCTATAAAAGGGTTGGACGAGTGACCCCGAGGTCCCTTTCATCGCTGACATTTTGAGTCTGTGATTTCCTCTAGGTTCTAACATTCTCCGGTGGAGAGGGCAGAGCAGTGAGGAACAAGACAGAGATTCCGAAGTCAGGCATGGTGTAGGGAGACCCTGATGAGGCCCAGGTCCTGTGGGCATCAGTGAGGCTGTCTGGGCTCAGCATGCAGGTGCAAGGGAAGGTCCAACCAGTCCTCGGCACACTAATATTCTCAAGCCATCAGGGTGCTTAATTATACTATTTTTCAGTTTTTCAATAACACAGCTTCTGAGGCCATTTATGAATCTCTTATTTGCAACCAATAGAGCTGAAGAGTTTTCTACCAAGGCTCGGTGGTTGCACAGCTCACATACAAGCATATCTGCTAAAAGCACTTGTGTCTTAGAAAAGTAACAGGTGGCCTGTGCGTGGCCTGATACAGTGGCTCGCATTCAAAATGGAGCCAAACAATAAGGTATGTCTGATGTCGGCAAATAAGATCGTTCACACGGAAATAACATGCAGTGCCTGTGGGACAATGATATTTGGCATCAATAGCCTCAAAAAGGACCCTTGGTTCTGCCACCCCTCCTTCCTACCTGGTGTCACATGTCCCCCACAGCGGGTGAGCGAAGCTGGTCTCCAGCTCAACATGCCTCTGAACTGCTGGGCAGCAAACAGACTCAAACATTTATGCTATTTGGAAAAGTGCGTGTCCTAAATTATAACGCTAATATTATATTTTGGATGTTAGTTTAAAATGGAAAAATACCAAAATGAAAAACATGAAGTATTAAAGTAGTCTTATATATAAATAAGTATAAGCACAGTGCTTTAAGCAGAGTGAGAGCTCAAAAAGTTGTTCAAAGGCATTTGTGTTCTTTCATTAGAAAACCCTGGAAGACTCCAGAAGCAAGGAGCTAAGATGACAATGTGAAATTAACTCCTTTGATGCTGCGGTGTCGGCAGGGGTCTTTACCATATGGCATATGGGTTTCCTGGAAAACAATTTAAAAAAATTAACTGTTGCTTTAAAAGCCAATAAACTATTTATAATGAGAAACATTTTTTTTTGGCATAATTGCAAGGAAGTACTGTGTCAAGAGTTTTGCCAACAAGTAAATATTTTTGTATATATATTATCTTAGTCAACTTGGGCTGCCATAAGGGGATCCCATAGACAGCGTGGCTTTCAACAATAGAGATTCGTTTCTCACAGTCCTGGAGTCTGGAAGTCCAAGGTTAAGGTGCCAGCAAGGTAGGTTTCATTGTAAAGTCTTTTCTTTGGCTCGTGGATCAGTGCCATCTTGCTGTGAGCTTATGAGACCTCTTCTTGTGAAAGGGTGGACAGATTGAGAACTCTGGTGTCCATAATCGTATCATGGGGGTCCCACCCTCACAACCTCACCTTTCCCTAATTGCCTCCCAAAGGCCTCCTCTCCAAATACCATCACACTGGGGGGTAGGGCTTCAACAGATGAATTTGGGAGGGAGACGCAAACATTCAGTTCATTACACGTATTGAAAGCGTGCGCGCGCGTGTGCGTGTTTAGTATAAATATGTAGACTTTTGTATATATATTTATTCAAAAGGTATACATCTTTTATATTTATTTATTTATACAGATTTTTATTAAAAGATAGCTAACATACAATATTAGTTTCAGGGGTATACCATAGTTATTCAACATGTGTAGACCTAAAGAACTGATCACTATGGTAAGTCCAGCAACCATTGGATGCTGTACACATTATCACAATATTATTGACTATATTCCCCCTGCTATATATTATATCCCCATAACTTATTTGTTTTATACCTGGAAATTTGGACCTCTTATTCCCCTTTATCTTTTTGCCTCCCTTTATATTTTTTCAATTGCAGTTGACTTTCAATATTATTTTATATTAATTTCAGGTGTATAGCATAGTGCTTAGACATTTGTATAACTAAAGAAGTGATCTCCCTGACTAGTACCCAACTGGTACTATACATAGTTATTACCATATTATTGACTATATTCCCTATGCTGTACTTTATATCCCATTGATTATTTTGTAACTTCCAATTTGTATTTCTTAATCCCGTCACCTTTTCCACCCTGCCCCCAATGTCCCTCCCATCTATCACCCTGAAAGAGCTAGTACCCATCTGACACCACATATAGTTATGACAATATTATTGACTATATTCCTCATGCTATAACCTACATTTCTATGCCTATGTGTAACAACCAGTTTGTACTTCTTAATCCCTTCCCCTTTTTCACCCACACCCCCAACCTCCACTCCCACCTGGCAATCATACAAAAAAAAAAAGCACTCTTTATCTATGAATTTCTTTTTGTTTCATTTGATTGTTTATTTTGTTATTTAGATTCCACTCATAAATGAAATCGTATGACATTTGTCTTTCACTGCCTGACTTACTACACTCAGCACAATACCCTCTAGGCCCATCCATGTTGTTGCAGATGGTAAGATTTCATACTTTTTAATGGCTCAGTAATATTCCAGTGTATATATGTACCAGCTCTTCTTTATCCATTCAGCCCTTCAGGGACACCCAGGTTGACCTCATGTCACGGCCATTGTAAATAACGCTGCAATGAACATATGAGTGAATATGTCCCTTCAAAGTAGCATTTTGGATTTCTTCGCATAAATACCCAGAAGTGGTATTACTAGGTCCTTCTTTGTCCTTGTTATAGCTTTTGTTTTAAAGTCTATTTTGCCTGGTATAAGTATTGCTAACCCAGCTTTTTTTTTCCTTTCTATTTTCATGAAATAACTTTTTCCATCCCTTTACTTTCAGTCTGTGTGTGTCTTTTGATCTGAAGGAGTCTCTTGTAGGCAACATATGTAAGGGTCTTGTTTTCTTATCCATTTAGCCATCCTATGTCTTTTGATCAAAGCATTTAATCCATTTACATTGAAAGTAATTGTTGATAGCTACTTGTATGTACAATTAAGTTCTCAAACTCATCCTAAACAAAGTGCTACATACTCAATTGCTGAATATCACTACGGTCACCTTCGAGTACTCCCCTTGGGAAGCTATGCACTGATGCCAGCACCTAGTCCACCCTTCAGAGCAATTTTGGAACTATTTTTCTGGAATGGCCATCAGTGCTGTCATCATATTACCCTTGATGTCCTGAATGTCATCAAAATGTCTTCCTTTCAATATTTCCATTATCTTTGGGTAAAGAAAGAAGTCACTGGGGGCCAGATCAGGTGAGTAGGAAAGGCGTTCCAATATAATTATTTGTTTACTGGCTAAAAACTCCCTCACAGACAGTGCCGTGTGAACTGGTGCATTGTCGTGATGCAAGAGCATGAATTGTTGGTGAAAAAATTCAGGTCGTATAACTTTTTCACACAGCCTTTTCAGCACTTCCAAATAGTAAACTTGGTTAACTATTTGTCCAATTTACAAATTGGTAATGAAGAATAATCCCTCTGATATCAAAAAAGGTTAGCAACATCATTGCAACAGGTTCATGAACGTAATTTTCAGACCTGGTAGTTATTGCCATTTTATTATTCATAATTTTGATTTTTTAAATTTGTTTTGTCTTAAAGAAGTCTCTCTAAGATTCCCTGTAATACTGGTTTGGTGGTGATGAACTCCTTTAGCTTTTTCTTGTCTGAAAAGCTCTTTACCTATCCTTCGATTTTAAATGATAGCTTTGCTCGGTAGATTTCCCTTAGTTGTAGGTTCTAGCTTTTCATTACATTGAATATTTTGTGCCAGTTACCTCTGGCCTGCAAAGTTTCTGTTGAGAAATCAGCTGACAGTCTTATGGCAGCTCCCTTGTAGGCAGCTAACTGCTTTTTTTCTTGCGGCTTCTAACATTTTTTCTTTGTCTTTAAACTTTGGCATTTTAATTATGATGTGGCTTCATGTGGGCCTTTTTGGCTTCATCTTGTTTGGGACTTTCTGTGCTTCCTGAGCTTGTATGTCTATTTCCTTTACCAGGTTAGGAAAGCTTTCCAACATTATTTCTTCAACTAGATTTTCAATTTCTTGCTGTCTCTCTTCTCCTTCTGGTACCCCTATGGTGCAAATGTTGGTCTGCTTGGCCCTCAAATTGTCCTCATTTTTTGGATTCTTTTTTCTTTTTGCTGTTCTAATTGGTTGTTTTCTGCTTCCTTATCTTCAAAATTGCTGATTTGATCCTCTGCTTCATTTAACCTACTGTTGATTCCCTCTAATATATTTTTCATTTCAGTTTTTGTAGTCTTTATTTCTGACTGGTTCTTTTCCATTTTTATGTTTCCTGTCTCTTTGTTGAAGCTCTCCCTGAGATCGTTGAGCATCCTTATAACCAGTGTTTTGAACTCTGCATCTGGTAGATTGCTTGTTTCCATTTTTTTTTTAGTTCTGTTTCTGGAGCTTTGTTTTATTCTTTTATTTGGGACATTTTTTTTGTCTCCCCATTTTGACTGCCTTTCTGTGTTTGTTTCTATGTATTAGGCAGGGCTGCTATGTCTCCAGGTCTTAGTAGAGTGGCCTTATGTAGTAGGTGTGCTGTAGAGCCCGTGGCACAGTCTCCATGGTCACTTGAGCTGGGTACTCCAGGTGTGTCCCTTACGTAGGTTGTGTGTGTTCTCCTGCTATAGTTGAGCCTTGGTTGCTGCTTGCACATCAGTGGGAGGGATTGACCGTCAGGCTGATTGGTTGTGAGGACTGGCTGTGACTACAGTGGAGGAGCTGCTGTGCAGGGGCTGACCCTATGAAGCAGGATTCACGTTAGCAGGGCTGTGGCGCCTGCCCAGTTTGCCCTTTGGGTGTTCTTGGAGGCAGCTGAGTGCTGCTCCAGCTCAGTTCAAAGCTGGCCACTCAACATCCTTAGTCATCAGGGGAATACAAACCCAAAACACAGTGAGATAGTATTTCATACCCACTAGGATGGCTGTAATAAAAAAGACAGAAAATAATAAGTGTTGGCAAGTATATGGAGAACATTTGTGGACTGCCAGTGGGAATGTAAAGTGGTACCTCTATTTTGGAAAGTAGTCTGACCGTTCCTCAAAATGTTAAACATATGACCCAACAATTCTACTTCTAGGTGTATACCCAAGAGAAATAAAGAGTCATGTTCACGTAAAAACTTATATGTGAATGTTCCTAGAAGTATTATTCATAATAGCCAGAAAGTGAAAATAAATGTCCATCAACAGATGGATGGATAAAAAATGTGGTAGGTTCATACAATGGAATATTAATTGACAATAAAAGGGTATTACGTACTGATTAATGCTACAACAGGGGTCAACTTTGAAAATGTTATGCAAAGCGAAACAAGGTAGTCACAAAAGACTCCATATTGCATAATTCCATTTTTACAAAATGTCCCAAACAAGCAAATCTATAGAGACAGGAGTAGATTAGTGGTTTCCAGGTATTGGGGAGGAGAGAAAGTGACTTCTAATGGGCATGGAATTTCTTTTTTTTTTTTTTAAGATTTTTATTGGGGAATTGGGGGATGGGAACAGTGCTGGGGAATTGGGGGAAGGGGAACAGACAAGTTGCTGTCCCCCTGTTCCTCAGTCCAGCTGTGGAGGACATCGCCCCACCGGCCCAAGTTGGCACCATCATTGCGCTCTTCCCAGGCGAGGCACATCAGTCGCCAGCTTCTGGACGGCCGCTCACTGTGGCTGCTGGCCGCTGGCTACACACGGTAGCCCATGGCAACCCACTGCCACAGGGGCTGCAGCCTATGCCGTCACCGGGGACTCCCGGCAGCCCAGCTCCAGGTTGAGCTGTTGTTCAGCATCTTAGCTGTAGAGGGCAGTGACACTGGCCCTCATATGTGGGATCCAAACCGGGGCCCTCTGGTGTCCCAAGCCAGCTCTCAACCAACATGCCACTTGGGTGGCCCGAGCATGGAATTTCTTATTGAGATAACCTAGTATTTTAAAATTAGATAATGGAGATGGTTATACAACATTGTGAATGTACTAAAACCCATTGCACTGCAGAATTAAATAGGTGAATTGTATGGTATGTAAATTATATTATCAATAAAGCTGTTATTAAACAAAAAAGGAAGATGAAAGAAATAAAATAAGAAAGAAATGAGGAACAGTATTTCTATTTCCTATCCTTGTAGAACATGGGGGGCTAGCTCATTCAGGGAACTGGTCTACCAGCAGTTTCTTGTCTCTGAGTGCCCTGCAGCTATGCCTCTAATCATCCCTTTCTCTTCCTGGAATGCTCTGCCCACTCCTATCTGTTTGGCAGACCTCCTCTTCCACCATCAGGACTCTGCTCCCCATGTCTACACTTCTCTGTGGCTTTCCTGATCAACCTGGCAGCCGCCTTACTCTCCTCTGTGAACCCAAAGACTGTGCTCCTTTTGGACCTGTCACGTGGTATCATGGGTCCTGGCTTCCTGTCCGTCTGCCTGATGAGGCTCCTAGAGGGCCGAGACACTGTCATATTTATCTCTGAGTTCTCAGCAGCTGGCACAGGCCTGGCAGACAGCACGGGGGTGGTGAATGTGAGTGGAGTGGGCTGTAGGTGCCCACACAAACAACTTCCATAAACACACTTCTATGGGGAAAAGCAAAGGAGGAATTTACTAAGTTTCTTTGTAGCCAATTTTCTCCTTCCTGTTATATTTTGGGCAAGTGATCAGGTATACGTGTTCCCATTGTGCTTAAAAAAACAAACACACCCTGGTTTGAAATTTAGGAAACTGGAGACTTCGGTCACCCAGGGCTGAGAAAGACAGAAGATTGTGCTAGAAATTCTGAACGCCCAAAAGTCAAAGGCAATTACCTGAAAAATAGCAATGTACCTTGTGCTACCAATGTATTTTGATTTGTGTACAATAAAGAAAATTGATTTCATTTAATAATTTGTTTGCCAATTCCAAGTAAGCGTGGTCAGAATAGTAAATAATTTCCAGGGAGATAAGTATTTGCTGCCTGGCTGCCAAATTAATTTGTTCACAATTGAGATGCATTCTATCAAGGTTCCTGAGCATATCAATGGAAAATTCTGATTGCTAATTGATCAGTGCTAGTCTTTCTCAATTAGAGCTTGTATGACTTAGGAATGTTGGCTGCAAAGCCCAGAAAGTTACATGAGCTGCTTAAGCACAAAGTGAAATGCATTTAAAAGGCACAGAGGCCTTTATGAATTCAAGACCTGGAGGCTGCTGTGTTTCAGGGTAGAACGGAAGCAGGCCCAGGGGCTGGGTGGGACCCCGAAGGACCACCCCCAGGCACTCGGGCCTCTCCTTCCCCCAGTTTTTGCGTCAGTCTTTCCTCTGCTGTGGAAGGACCATCTCCTCAGCACGTGTTCAAAATGGCACTCCAAGAGCCCCTGCGTTGGCCTCAGCTCTGCTTAAGACAAGAGGCAGGTTGACGTAGAAAGTCTCACTTCCAAATTACATTATACGTTAGACTTAATCACAGTGAATTTTGGGTTACAAGCATCGTCTTCCATATCAGAAGTGAAGCGCGCTGATGAGTTGTTAGGGTCCCCCCTGCCCCCCGCGATAAGAGCCCCTTCACCTGGCTTGGGTCAGCGTCCCAGCATCACCATATAGGAACCTGAATGTTCCCAGTGGGCCATGCAGGTGGACAAAGTTGGGGAGGGTTCATCCCAGCAGAAGGAAGGGGCCGCTGGGCCAACAAAACAGTAGGGTCCTCTCCATGGAAACAGAGCTTGTAGCTCCCCCCCTGCAGCTTTGGAACCCTCTCCCACAACCACACAGGAATGCCCCTAAACTCTTTTATACGCAGCTCTGTTTCCTGAAAATGGTGTTGTGTTCCCCTAGCAATTTATAACGCCTTGCATTGCATATGAAATATTTTGTAGGCAATACTTGGAAAAGTGGAGGTTCCCTGGACATGTGGAGGTGCTGGGCTCTAGCTGGTGGGGTACAGTGGGCAGGGTCCTGGGAAATATGGGGGTGTTAGGACCTCAGACCTCCTGACAATATGCGAAGGTGGCCTGCATTCCCCACAGAGGGCCGGATTGGAGGCAGGAATTAGGGGTGAAAGCTAGTCAATACGACAGCAGGAGGAGAAGGGGGACCATTGACCACTCCATGTACCTAGGGCTGGTTCCCTGGAACCCCGGGGTTGAGGTGGTTATGAGGCATAAACCACTCCCACAACAGAGAACACCAGCCCTGCTGTTCTGCAGGGCGGAGTCTGAGGCGATGAGGATTTGGGGCTTGGAGCTGGAGGATGGGGGACCGCTGGGCCAGATGAGTCTCACGGGCGAGGGTTGTGGAGAGAGGTGGACTGGCAGATCTCTATCGACTTTCAGGCCCTGAGGCCAGATGGGGTGCAGAGATGGGCCCAGGAACTGGAGTTTGAACCAGAAACCAGGGCAAGCTCCTGCTCAGCCACGAATGAAGGGGGCAGGGGAGGGATGTCCTGAGAGGGGAAAACAACCCTGGCCCCTCCATGGGTAGGGGTAAGGATCCCTTCTTCCCTACAGGATTGTCTGGGAACTGGGGCTGGGGTGGGGGCTGGGCAGGCCACCACAAGGTGACCGAGGGGAGGGGCTGCCGCTTGGAGCCTGAAGACCTGGGCTCTCCTGAGAGCTCTGTCCTCAGCAGTTATTGATCTGGAGGAACTACCCACCTCTGGGCATGCGTCCTCACCTGTAAGACAGGAAGAATAGCACCTACCTGTGAGGCTTATGTCAGATCACACACCTCAAGCCCTGGCACAGGGCCTGGGGCACGTGGTGCAGCTTAATCATCAGGAAAGTCCCTCCCCTTGGCTTTGTGACGCTGAAAAACCATCCATCTCCTTGTCTCCTCAAGGGGATAACAGCACCCTTCCTTTTTACTTCACAAGGACATTAGCAGGTACAAATGTCCTAATACACATTAGGGTACCTGGGCTGTGACAGTTAGTGACTGCCAGGCATTCTTCTCCTCCTCTGCCTTTCCCAGAAGTTAGGCAGTGATTGGGTTCCAGCTCGGGATGTGGGCATTAGTGGTGTGAGCCACCTCGGAGTGTGACTTTCAGAACCTCCCCCAGACTCTCCGGTTCTATCTCTCCCCCGCCATAATGACCTTGGAAGCCACAGATGTAAGTGGGCTGCCCAGCCTGCATTGTGAGAAATCAACCTGTATTGGGGGCTTATTTGTTATTGTAGCATAGCTGAGGCTATCCTGATGACTTCAGGGACTTTGAAATCCCTCGAGGGTTATCCACGACCTCCCCCCCCACCCCCAATCCAGACATTACCTACAATACAATGAAGATTGTAAACCCTTCATATCACGTTTCACTGATGTGACCTTGGTGGGCTGATGGCCAATATCAAGAGGCTCGGTTTTCATTGTATGGCCAGCTTGGCACTCAGAGGACTCTAAAGTGGCTTCTTACTTACAGAGAACCATTTTAGCAAGCGTGGCATATATAGCTGATTACAGCATCTTAACTCCCAGTGGATATATTTTCTACAATTTAATGTCCTAGGCTAGAGAATTGTTTTATACTAATCTTTATATTATAAAATTAATACCTGCTTATGGTAAAAAAAAATCGGATCATAGGAGGACATAGCATGAGACAGAAGTCATTCTCCCGCTCCCAGTGCCATGGGCCTCCGCTTCTCCCCGCTTTTCCTGGAGCCTTGGACAGCAGGCTCCTAGGGGGACGCTGGTCCACCAGATGGGACCCCTGATTCTCACTGTGCCCTGGCCTCCGGTGTGGGGAGCTGTGCAGGGATTTGGGGCCAGGAGGCCCTAGTTAGCGATTTGAAAACTGTGTCCGCTGGGTGTCCACCAGAGCAACTGTGCTTCTCAGTTTTCACCATAAGCCCTTGGTTATGACCCCCATCTGGAAAGGCACGTGGGTTTAATTCATTACCAGAAAGAAAAGCTGACGGTAAGCTGACCATGGACACACGTGGCGGGGAGACGGGAGTGGAGCGTGGCTTCTCCCAGGGACTCGGTGCCCACCAACCCGGAGGCAGCCTCCCAGGGACCTGCCGCCTCCTCGTTTCCCCATATCTGCTCATCTCCATGTTTTCATTTCTGTTCTTCTTCCTCCTTGTCCTCTCTGCAGCGGTGTTGGGTCCTCAGGTCCCGTGGGTTCCTGGCCAAGACTTCAGGTCCCTCAGAGTCTATGGACTGAAATATTTCCAAGGCAAACACTTAACAATATCAGCCAATTGTCAACTTCAAGATGGTGAGTGAAGCCAACAAGGTTTCTGTACTTAAGAAAGAGATCTTCCCAGAAAGGGGGATTGGGAGGAAGAAGGCGATAGGGACTCCCACATAACATTTCATTTAAAGGAAGTGCTACTGGTTTAAAAGGAAAGAAGAAAGGATGGAAAGAAGGGAGGGGTAGAGGGTGGGAGGGAAGGAGGGCGAGAGAGAGGGAGAAGGAGAGAGAGCAGACACAACGAAAAATAATGCCTGAAACCCCTCACTCCTGGTCAGTATTAGGGGTCCAGCTAGGAGAGGAGTGACTTAAGACCATGCTGTGGGGCTTCTGGTATTTGGTCCATTTGGGAGCTCCACTTTTTCCTTCTGGGGGCTGGGATAAAGCATTCGTGTGAAGTTCCGTGTCTCTTAGCCAGGATGTTCCTTCTTGGGAGTGATGACCTCTGCATGTTTAGAAGTCAAATGCTGGTTTCCACACAATTTCAACATAAACACACTGCGTGTTTAGGGTGCGGGGAGGGACACCCCAGCGTCCCCAGCTCTGCCCCCAAGGCCCATCCTGTTAGGCGTCACACGTGTCCTCACAACGCACCGAGGGCCGTGGCTGACAGTCCCTCCACCCCACGCCACCATGACTTGCAGAAAAAGCAACAAACCCCAGAGAGGCTGTATAGGATGTACGTAATGTCATGTCCAAACTCCACAGCCCCTCAAACATGAGGATAGCCAGAGAAGGCCTTTCGGCATCCGTGGCCCCTCAAATATGGAATTCTGCACATTATTTAAAAAATTGTTCCAGGTGGCAGCAGTCAATATCTGGTTATTAAGAGTCATAACGTAGTTTTGGGGTGGGTACAGGATGAGAACAGGAAAAGATTTCTTTTTTTGGTCAAAGACTATCTGCATTGTATCCTACCTGAAAATTTTACAATAAGCATATACGGGGTGTTTCTTTCTTAATACAAAACTGCATGTGGATAAAGCCTTAAACACGATATAGGTATTATGAGGGTGATTTTCATCTAGAGAAGGAATCGACAATTTCAGAATTGTAATGCTGGTTGGGAGCCGTGGAATTGAATTTCTTAAGTTGTGGGCTGATAACTCCATTCCACCTGTGCCACAGGCAAGCTGCAGAGTAAATAAGGTCCCCTTCGTGCCGTTCTCGTAATAATCCACTGTATTTAAATTGTGCTTTCAAGACTCACAGAACTAAACATACTTCCTAGCAACCCTGTGACTCCAGGAGGCACAGATTATTTTTCTCATTTTACAGTTGAGGAAACTGAGGCGCAAAGAGAGGAAGTGACTTGTCTGTCTCAAGATATATATAAAGTGAGGGCCAGAGCCAGGAGGTGAGATAAAAATCCCATTTATTCTGTTTTATCCCTGGGATTTATAGACTGCTCCGCCTGCTTTGATGAGAGCAGGTCATGGCTATGTGCTTCATGTGTTACTAAGTGTGTGTGGCTCGGGGCCTGTGTCCCTCAGTCGCCTGTGCTCTGCTCCCTCGGGGCCTTTCATAGTACTGAGCCCTGGGCAAGTCTTCCAAGCCAAAAGGTTATAATTGGAGGGCTCCTTCCCGCTGCGGGCTTGTGCACTGAGGAGAGTGTCAAGCTTTGTCTTTAAGATCCAAAGGAAAAGAACCTCTGATATGGGAACATTCCCAGCCCGAGACGGTGTGTGTCACCCATAGGGACAGGGCTCTAGACCTTAGGTTTCCTGGAGAGCCAGGCACGCCGCAGTCATATGGTGCTGCTATTACAGGCGTCTCAGTTAATACAGATTTATTGAGGGTGGACTATGTGTTGCTACTCACACCAAGATCCCAACCCACCTTGTTAGTCAGTTAATGAACATAAGCATGCTTTAGCAACAGATATGTAGGGTAGGTATTTCACAGTGCTGCTCACATTCCAGAAATGTCTTGATTTCCTCAAAGCTGTGTTGCCTTTGCATGGGGTTGGTGGGGTGACCAGCTTTCCCAGTTTACCCTGTAGTGTGGGGTCCTCGAGATGCAGAACTCTCAGTACTAAAATTGGAACGTCCCCAGTGAATGGGATGGTTGGTCACCCTAAGACAGAAACGAGGCTCAGGAAGAGAGGTCTTCTCTCTTCTAACACCGTGTTTTCAGAGCGTAGGTTCCTCCTGAGAACTCGTTGACCTTGAATTGATCGTGGATACTCTCTCCTCTGGAGGCGTTTATGTGCGTGAGAAAGGCTCCAGGTTAAACAACCAACCAGTCGAAAATGGATCTCAGGGCTACTTGAATATGAAGTTCAGGTAGCAATTTAAAACAAATGCTCCCTTCTAAACAGCACAAATTGTACTGGGTTGAATGGTGTTCCCCCCAAATTAGTGTCTGCCCGAACCTGTGAATGTGACCTTATTTGAAAATAGGTTTTTTGCAGCCGTTATTAAGCTAAAATGAGCTTCTACTGGATTAGGGTGCGTCCTTGCTCCAATATGACTGTTTTATCTATAGAAAGAGGGGAATTTGGACACGCAGACACACAGGAGAGAAAGCCATGTGAAGAATGACACAGAGGGTGGAGTGACACCTCTACAAGCCAAGGAATGCCAGGATTTCTGACAACTACCGGATGCTAGAAGAGGCGAGGCAGAATTCTTCCTAAGAACCTCTGGATAGACCGTGGCCTGCTGACACCTTGACTTTGGACTTCATTCTCCAGAACTGTGAGAGAATAAACTACTGTTGTTTTAAATCATTCAGGTTGTGGTCATTTGTTACAGCAGCCCTGGGAAATGAATATACGAATCAAATTTTTTTTTAATGAAAAATTGCTAAGTGAGTAATTTGAAGAGAAACTTGTAGCTGTTCCTAATGAGAAAATGTTCCTGGATATACTGGACTTTTGTGCACTCTTTTTAGCATCTACTCAGTGCCCTTGCAAATACGCTCAATGACTTAGCATGGTGGTATTATTGTTACTTGTCTCTTTTTAATCTTGGGATCTTCAAAGTCTAGCAAAGGGTTTGATCAAGAATTTATTCTTCTTTTCCTTTTTTTTCATTTTTTGCAAGATCCATGCTTTATGGATATATTATTCTCACATATCTGGGTGACAGATTTAATACAAGAATTTGTTTTTCATAATATTTCTTGAATAAATGAATAACTATAAGAATGCAGGGTTTTTTTCTTTCTTTTGAGAAATCGATGCTAATTTAAGCATTATTTCAATCTTGTCTCTGCCATGTACTATAAATGACGCTATTTTACGGCACTGACGAATTTGAGATATGGAGTGAAGATGCTTAGCTCTTCTGAAGACAAAGACCAGACTCCAATATATGATACGATTTCCCTCAGTGCCAGTCAGTCTGCAACTGTGCTAGCCCAGGCTTCCCACAGTTAGAAAGAGAACAACTCTGGACTGTTTTAGGATGCACATGAGGTCGAGATAACTTATTTTTCCTCCAACTTTAATTGACCTGGTAAGATCCTCATTTAGGCTTAGGAAGCAGCTTGGTTATGTGCAGGCACAGAAGACTCCAGCTCATCTTATGGGCATGAGAGCTGCTGAGTACCCACAACATCTAAGTCCTTCAAATTAATTTATTTCACTTTTCATGCCTTACTCTGTCACACTGACTGGGTTGAGCAAACTAATTCAAAGTTTTTCAATGCAGTCTATGCTTTCATCAGTCTCATTCTGACCTATCCTCATTAAATAAAATTTCTGGTGCTTAAAAAGTTGAAATTCAGGATAAAGGGAACCTTTATTTTCTAGGACCATAAAGAAAACAACAACAAAACAGCCTAGAATTCAGGCATTCTGGTAGTAACCTTCTTAAAAAGAAAGGGAAGTCATTTTCTATTTTTGACACCTAAAAATAGTTTTGTCACTTATTGCCCATGAAAGTCACTTAAACTCTATTTAATAACAACAAAAACAACAATAAACTAACTTTGTTTGATAATGATTTTTGGGAGATTTTCCTTGATGTGGGTGGAGACAGGGAGGAGAGAGGTAACAGCCAGGATTTTTTCTTTCATTATCTGTCTATTGCTTGAATTTTCTAAAGCAAGTTTGTATTGCTTTTATGATCAGGAAAAGTAATAAAGAGAAATAATTTCCTTGAGGGTACAAATGTTGAGAAGGAATGAATCCTTTTAGAAAACAATTTCTGGAAAGCCGGTATACAATTTCAGGTAAGCCTCTGTTGCTAGGGCGTTGCTAAGGAACCTCAAGTTTCTAAAAGAAATCTACTGAACAGTGATTGATGGGTGGAAGAAAATGTCACACTCCTGTAATGACTAGGAGAACATTCTCTCCTTCAGATTGGAAGTGATCCAGGCAAAGTTCCTGGTTACCATACCAGGAGAGAATGTCTACTTTGTCTTTTGGAAAGTCAGTGAGAGGGGTTAGTGACAATGAGCTGGGAAATAAATACCATATGGAAACACAGGTGGCACAGAGCTTGGCACAAGGCAGGCACTCACGAGTCCTTAAGTCTGACCATCAAAATGGAAAACCGTTGGGGGATGACCTCCGGTAAAAATGGCAAAGGAGAGCAGTTTCAAAATGAACTGAAATATTCATTCTCAGCCAGCATTAAGTGGGGTTTTTTTTTGTCATTAATTGGTTCTGATGTGACAACGCCAGGTTTAGCCTTGGAGCATTGGATTCAACGCTTTGGAGCAAAGGATTAACTGCTGTAAATGACAGAGGTATATTTTAATCTATGTCTCTGCATGATAGGGTTGGAATTAGTTCACGTCGGTTTAGAAATACTGATGTACCAAATTAAAATTAGACACTTTTATAATTTCAATCATTGTTAGAGAAAGAGAGAAAGTGTGGATTGTTTTGGATTTAGGGGAATTTTTCTCCATTACTTCAGGAACGGAGGTAGTGACCAGTACCTGGGTCAAAGCACACTTGTTACTCCCAACGCCTTTTCTATGGGGGGGCTCCACTTGTCTGACTGGGGCCCAATCAAGTGTCTGAGGACCGGGAACTGTGTCGGAGAGGAGAGAGAGCCTCACTCAAGACAACACTGGAGAAAGCCTAGAATCAAATGATAGGGTGGCCAAGCACTTAGCCTCCATGTTGAGAGACAGTATTGAAATGGAGACAGTGACATCAAGAGCATAGGAGCTCGGCATGAGGTCAGGGTCATAAGAAGCACAGAAAGCCAAGGTGAGGGTCACGCCTGTCTTGGGATGCCCACAGCTTGCATGCTTTGCCTGGTGTTTGTGTCCTATTGAGTTGAGCAGTTTTAAGGGGAAAATATTGGGTCGTCGGGAAAGTCATGGTGTATTTTTCTATGCTTTTCAATGTAAAAATGCGTCATGACTTTCCCGATGACCCAGTACAAAGAAGGTATGGTTCCAGCGGTTCTCAGTCTGGGTACTTGGACTGGCTTCATGGAATGGGCTTCCTGGGAAATTGTTCTGTTCTGACCCTGCTGTTGGCTTCTTCTCCAGTGAGGTCTCTGTTCCCTTAGCTGATGGTTTTCCTCATGGTAAGAGACACACCCATGCCAAGGCTGCCGCCTCCAGACCTTTCCAAAGATGATGGTTCTTTGTGCACCAAGAGTGGAACTGGATTCAAATAAAGGTGAGGAGAAGGGCCTTTTCCCAAAGGTCATTGCCACCCTTTGTCACATGGTCCCCAATGTCCTGAGCCTCACGGGGTTCTTTCATAAAAGCAGTTCTATCAGCAGCCAGCCGATGCTCTAAACATTGGGCCTCACACCTAGTTCAAGGGGCATGGGCTGCAGAAGGGAACAGTGACCCTATCGCCTTTCCTTCTCTTTTATTTGCTGTGTTGCTGTATTAGTTTCCTATTGCTGCTGTAACAAATTATCACAAACTCAGTGACTTAAAACAACACATTTTAAAAAAATTTTTGATTTTTTGTAATCTTATAGTTCTAGAGGTCAGTTGTGCAAAATTCCTGACTGGGTCTCACTGGATAAAATCAAGGTGTTGGCAGGGCTGAGTTCCTTCTAAAGCCTCTAGAGGAAAATCCATTTTCTTGCTTTTCCCGGGTCCTGGAGCCTGCCAGCATCCTCAACAATGTCCGGGTGCATATATCTCATATCACATCACTCTGACCCCAACTCTCTTGCCTTCCTTTTTCACATTTAAGAATCCTGGTGATCATATTCGACCTACTCAGATAATCCAGGATAACCTTCCTATTTTAAGGTCAACTGATGAGAGATCTCAATTCCCTTTTTCCATTCAACGTAACATAGTTCCAGCTTCTAGGGAGTAGAATGTGGCCATCTTTGGGGGCCATTATTCTGCCTCCTACCCTATAGAAATTATCCATGCATAATTCTAGATGGAAACAATTCAGGTGGAAGTTACTATTGTCTACACTAAGAATCTGGACCACCTTAGCCAACCAATGCCTCCTTTCATGGTCATAGCCATTCTTGCTATTACATAAAATGTGCACTCATGTAGGGACACCCTACACGTTTGTTCTGTCCGTCCAGCTCTCTCCTGGTGATAGCATTTCCTTCCAGTGTGTGGATGGGTTTGAGTTTCTGGGGTTAGAGGAGTCAGGGCCAAGAGCTAGCCAACACTGACTCACAGGCTGAACCCCACATGCACACCTGCCCCAAGCCAGGCCGTTCAGCATACCACCCTAGAACTTTCCACACTGCACCTGACGGAGACACAATATGTCCAACTTGATAGGTGCTATTTCCATCTTTCCAACCACATGGGGAAAGCAGCCAGAGTGAGAGGGCACGAGGCTGAGAAACAGAGAAAGGCCAGGATGGAGAAGGCTGAGAAAGACATGCAGCACCCAAGTCCTGGTTTCCATGGTCTCAGCGGCTCCCTGACTTCCATGCTTGGGCTGGTCAGCCCCTCCTGCCAGTACATGAATTTTCCCTCTTCCCATAATTCTCCTCTCTGCCTAAGCTAGGAGGGCTTTGTAGCTAACCAGTAAAATACTCTCCAGTAATTCCACTTAGATATAGAAATAAACACTTAGGGTGTAAGAGGGGTCAATAGTTAAGAAAAAAGAGACATCTGTTAAAGGGAGGAGACAAAAAACTGCAATGGAAAATTGAGGCACTTTGAATGTAAAACAGAAAAAAATACGTAAGACATGAAGAATCAAAGCAGAGGCAGTGTTAGAACGGGAAGGGGGCCTGTGCCTCCCAGATCTTCAAGCAGAGGCTGTTGGAGGGAGAGTTTGCACATCTGGCAGCAGTTGGACAAAGATGTTTTATTTGTGCGTCTGAAATTCTATGACAAAGATACACCAATAATGTCATTTTCTGTCTCCCTTTCTCTCTTTCTCTATGATGTTCACTCTTCAGCTTTCAATTTCTAGAAAGGGATTCCAAACCTAAATAAAAATCACAAACCAGAGGGGAAGAGAACTGTATTCGTTGGTGATGATCTATGGGGCTGTCCTTAAATGTGATTCCAGAAACATTCTGATTCAGAGACCTGTCCTCCAAATTGGGAAAGGTTTGTAGAATGAAGCTGTTCCTTGTGTGACCTTCCACGGGAGGTATGTACGTCTCAGGTCTTGTGGTACCTCGGTGGCCATCTTTACAGCTGTAAAAAGAGAGTTAGGTTAAAGTTCCCAAATGAGAGGAATCAAGTAACTCATTGAACAGTGGGGTAGGTTGGGTGTTGGTTATAGGGGAGCTGAGTGTTGGCTTAAACAGAGTTTTTATTAAGGGGCTGGAAGAGAGCTGCAGGGGGCAGTAGACCATGGGAAGGAAAGGATTCAGGTGTTCTTACACCAGCTTGAGGTAGGGTGGGCATAGATGGGTTAGAAGGGGAGCCAGTCTAGGTGTTCTGTTCACATGGTCTTCTAGCTAATGGAGTTCAAGGCCATGAGTTTATGGAAATCTTGGACCCTTTACCAAGTCTTTGACCCTTTACCAAGTGGCCTGTAGGTCCTCCTGAAAAGAATGGAGTGCCTCCATGACTGGTTCATGTTGTCCTTAGTGGGGTTTCCTGGGGAAGTTGTGGGAGTAGGAGCTGGGTTGGTGGGGGAGGCAGTGTCCCGGGTGAAAGTGTGACATGACGAAGTTGAGTGAAGATCTGTCTGAGGGACAGGGTAGCAAATGATAGGGTAGAAAACAATTTGTCTGAGATCAGTCTGGTAGGAAGCAAATTGGTCAACATGCTCATTTGGTTGACACAACAGCTCTGGCGATACTCCATGGTATGTTGAGTGTTGGTCATTTTTGTGTACCACAAAGATGGTTTTGCAACAGTATTTTGGTCATCCTCCACCCCCACCCCACACCGATTTCTTTGCTCATTGAATTTACATAAAAATTCAAATTCGCTGAATTTTTCTTGGCCAGCTTAGCTGGAGTTGGGGGGGGGGCGGGTCACAAGTGACCTAGACCTTTTGCTCCAAGGAGTGGTAGCATCTGAAACTGGGGAAAGAACATGGTCAAATTCCAGAGTTAGGACGAGAGCTGGAGTTGGAGAGCTTGGAAAAGGGGATAAAGTCAGGCTGTTGGCATGGGAATGAGACAGAAAGGGCCACTGGAACCTGAAACTTAAGGTAAAGAAGAACCTCAGAGCAGAGGTTGTCACAGTCTTGGGTCCATAGGTTCAACGGTCAAGGTAGAATACCTCCAAATTCATGGCTTTTGTAGCGCTTCAGTTCCACCCACGGGAAGCACCCCTCAGTAGTAAGACAGTGGAGCGGGTGCCTGACAAACCTAAGGCCAGTGCAGGTTCCCAAAGACCCCCCCTGCTGTCTTTCCCTCTGTGGGGAAAAGTGAGGGACTGATGGAAGGTCTTGAAACCGAAAGGACTCGACCAGCAAAAATGTAACGTAAGTGGGAAGAGCTGGCCATGGCCATGCCGCCCACAGTCATATTCTCTCTTGCAAGAGAAGCACCCGTTCTCCTGTTCAGCTAACTGATTGCAGCAGCTTCCACTCACTTGGATGCATCAGTTACCACTATAAGCTGAGCAATCTGAGATCCCTTTAGCTGTGCCTGTCAGCGCACTTGGACATGACCCTTCTGGGGTGTTTCACAGCCTTTTGCCTTTATATTATTCTGATTCTATGAATTCTAAGTAAACTCACTCATCATGCCTTCTCCAGGGTTGTGTGATATGTGTAAACACATCACAGGTTCTCTGGAAGCCATTTGGTGGCAAATATTCCTCATTGAAAACCTGAGAATCAGAGCTTGTAGGGTGGTTGCAAGTCTCAGAGGAGTGTTTTTAATAAAAACACTAATACATGCACATGTCACAAATTTAGACAGAATTAAAGGATGAAGGTAAAATTCCTCCTCCTATCCCAGGACTTTGATTTTCCTTCCCAGGGGAACTTCTGTTATCTCCCAGGAGCATAGACCATTGCCTCTGTGTCCTTCTAGGAATTTCTGTCCATGTATTAATTTTTGAACTAACAACTAACCTCTTCCAACCACTTGCTATTATTTTGCTCTGGTAACTCTATCTCGAAACTTGGGCATGGCACCAGGGGAGGGGTGAAGACATCGCTTGCAATGACAAGGAAGAAGACATCTCAATGGCACGAGGCCGGGAGATGGCTTCTCTCAAGGGCAGCAGTTCCGAGCTAAGGGCCAGAGGGTTAACTACAGAGGATGTCATCAAACAGCGGAAAGCTGGCTTCCGTTACGCGCCCGAATGCCTCACAGTATTTTTATTAGCTGCCGATGGCTGTCTCTTTCTGTTCAAAGGTATTATCAGACTACAGCTCAGATTGAAATAGCTTTGTGCTAGTGACCGTGAGTCACTGCCATATCTGGGACACCAGTGGAGAGGCTTGCTTTATTTCATTCCCTCTCCCCTGGGAGGCACAAGCTACCGATACGGCCTTCGCTCTTTGCAAACCCGTGTGGGCCTTAGTAACTGTCTGTCTTGTCAGTGAATTTATAGCTTGTAAGGAGAGAAGCTGCGTTAGAGTGCGTTGGCTTCATGAGCTTCATTGTTTTTTTATGACAGTTGTCCATGTAAAGATTCAAATCCCAAGGAAGTTTAAGCATCACAGCGCCCCCCCCCACCCCCAAAGATATCAGGCCAGGCCAAATGCCGGGATCCGCAGTTGTTTGTTGATTTTCTTCTTAACTCTGTGGAAGCCAGCTTTGAATTATGTGGACTGAGGGAAAGCCCGTCGATATGTTTATACGTGGGGTGCCTAGAGAGCCGTGTCTTCACACTACTCCATATATTTACAGAAAACAAACATATGACTTGGTGGCGTGTTGAATATACATCATATATTGCTATGTTGCTATGTTTATGTCTATATTTTAAACCATAGACTTTTATAGTTGAAAGAGATGGTAGAGATTGCCCTTTAACAGGTAGATTTTGGTTCTCTGGTTCATTTTTAGGTGATGAAAAGAAAACCTGGAGAGGGTGAAGGACTTGCCCAGGAAACAAGTTACCTGGTGGCAGGACCAGGCTGGAAGCAGGAAACCTGGCTCCTCTCGGTTCCCTGCCCCCAGCCCCCCGCCCCCGCCCAGCAGGACCCATTCATTCTCTGCATTTCTCTGTCCTCTCTGTGGCCCTGGAGACCAACCCCCTTAGTTGCACCTCCTGAGCGCTCTTCCCGCTGGCTTCTGGTTGGGTTCGGCCAACGGGAGGCACTGGCCTAAGAGGAGAGGGTGGGACGGAGAGGCTTGAGTGTTTGCTCCCCCCACTCCCTGTTTTGACACCCTCTCTGACAGTAGCTCTGGCCTTTCACGATGAGAGCTTCCCCGTCCAGGGTTCCAGCTCTCACCTGTCCTCCCTTGTCCCCTTGGCCTTAGGGAAAGTAACACTGCCCACTCTGGCAAGTCCCTGGGTCCCCACCATCTCTTGTGTGGTCCCGAAGCCCTGCCCACACTGCTGGGTTAGGCAAGGAACCCTTTCACCAGGGTCTCTTTATTTGAACTGTTTCCTGCCAGGTCCCTGATGAGTAGTACACCAGGTGTCCTGAATCCCCATCCAGTTTTTTCTTACGTCCCCATGTTGACTCGTGGGCAGCTACGCAATCGAGCACAGTGCGTGGTATGCAAACGGTAGCGAACGTTTGTGGAGCGAATTAATGAATGAGCACACATTCTAATCAGTGCCTGCAGAAAAGAATCATACGTTCCAAAAAAGTGGATCGTTGTCATATATTTGAGTAAAATGTATTAATTTTGAAGTTTTCCTAAAATTGGAAAAATAATGTTGACGAGAAAAGTGTTGACAGAGAGATATTCTAACAAAGTACGAAGACTGTAACGGAAAAACACTGTGAGCCAACAGAGATGTGACGTCATTTGTGCTCCAAGCTAGTGAAGCATGGTCGGCAGGTGATGTCATGTGCAGCAAATCATAAATGCCCTCCTGAGCACGGCTGGCCACGTGCCACAGCGGGAGCGGGTCTGTGAGGGCCTTGGAGGTCTTCTTGTTCTATTTCCTCACTTACAGAAGAGACACCTGTGGTCCAGAGGAAAAAAGCGAATGGGGGAAACTGAATAATGGCCCCCAAAGAGGTCTCCGCCTTAATCCCCTGTCACCTTACGTGGCAAAAGGGCCTTTGTGGGTGTGATTACGTTAAGGGTCTGGCGATGAGAATATTATCCGGGGTTATTCGAATGTTCGATGTCATCACAGTGTTCTCATAGGAGGGAGGCAGGACATCAGTCAGGAGTAGGAGACGTGATGATGGAATGAGAGGTTGGGATGATGTAAGGAAGGGGCCATGAGACAGAACACAGGCAGCCCCTGGAAGCTGGGAAAGGCGAGGAAATGGACTCGACCTTGAAGCTTCCAGAAGGGCTGCAGCCCTGTTCAAACCTTGTCTGTAGCCTTCGGCACTCCAGAGCTTCAGGGCTGTTTTAAGCCACCAAGTTTGTGGTCATTTGTTACAGCAGAGCTACGGACAGAATTGTGTCCCCCTCCAAAATTCATGAGGGAAACCCTCACCACCAGGGTGACTATATTTGAAGATGGAATCTTAGAGGTAACTTAGGTGAAATGAGGCCATACGGTGGGGGCCCTGACCTGATAGGATGTGTCCCTATGAGAGGAGACGGGTGTTCGTGTTTTCTCTCTCTCCCTCTCTACCCTCAGAGGAAAGGCTACGCGAGGCCCAAGTGGCCACCTGCAAGTCAGGAATAGGGTCCGACTTAGACCTCGAGCTGGAATTTCCAGCCTTCAGAACTGTGAGAAATACACTTCTGTTGTTCAAGCCGCGCAACCTGTGATATTTTATCATGGCAGCCCCAGCAGACTCACATAGTCACGTTGTATAGGTGAGCAGAGATGAGGTCTTTCCCCAGCCTGTGCATCACTCATGGGCTGTGGGATTCTGGGCCTCGGTTTCTCCATCTTCGAAATGGAGCTAACACTGTGGGGCCTTGAGTACTTGATCAGAAGGCACTGAGAGTCTCATGCAAGAAATGACTGTTCTGAAATTGTACGGTATTGGACACTTGTAGAGAGCAATAGTTTATCAGCTTGAGGCCTGAGAGGTGGTGAGTTACACTGAACTGCCCAGGTAGGTACTTCCTAGTACCTGGATAGCTCATCTAGAAAAAGACAGATGCTGCCAGATCACTCCCAAGGACCCAGCAGCATCCAGACTCTAAGTACTCGGCACCACCCCTTCATTATCCACAGCGCTGGGGCACCCAGGACCTCAGGTGTCAGGCCCATGGGAGAAGGGCATGGATGTTTGAGATGATGAAACCAGAGTTGCTATCTCAAGGCCCTCGTCAGTACAGTCATGTTTTACAGAAGTCCCTAACAAATGACTCAGGAACCTGGCTGTTTGATGGGAGACCAGGCTTATTAAAACAATTAGCCCGGTCAAAAGGGCTCTTATTAAGAGAACATAACCACAACCTCGCAGCAGTTTCTCCTTGGCTATATTATGGGGTGCCTAGAAAATTGGAGGGCGCCCAAATGATCAAAGTCCTATAGGCACTCCAAAGCAAATAATTATAGAGGCACTGATGGCAAAGAGGAGACACTTTCCAGGGATCGACTCCCACCTGCCATGGAGACGGAGCCCTGGAGCCTTCAAAAGAGGCCTGGCTGGTTAAAACAGCATGGAATTGGTGTGAGAACAAAAAGACCAAGGGAACAGAAGAGACCAAAACAACAAGATAAGGAGCTCAGAGATGGACATTGGTGTGTATGGAAACCTAATTTATGATAAAGGTGGCACCATAAATCAACAGGGAAATGCAGGTTGTCTTGTAAATGGGGTTGGGAAAACTGGCCAACTAACTATTATATGGAGAACAATGATAGATTACCACACAGCCTCACATGCAAACATGGAATCCAGTGGGACCGAAAGCTGAAAGGTAAACTATTAAGGTGTGTGTGTGTGTGTGTGTGTGTGTGTCCATCCTTGTGACCTAGGGAGGGGAAGCACTTCTTAAACAAAACATGAACACCACAAACTATAAGGCAAAAACAAAGCCAAAACAAAGACCAAACCCGATGTGATCACATCAGATTAAGGGTTTACCTTTTGTTGTTCAAAAGGGACACTGAACTTGCACAACTCAATGATAGAAAGATAAATCACGGGACTTAAAAATGACAACATATCCGAATAGACATTTTCCCAGAAAAGGTACACAAATGGTCAACAAGCACATGTGAAGACACTCGACACCATCAGCCATTAGGGAAAGGCAAATAGAAACAACGAGATACCGCTTCACACCTACCAGGGTGGGCATAATAGAAAGGACAGATGTAGCAGTGGGTGAGAACGTGGAGAAATTGGAACTGTCAGGCAGTGCTAGTGGGACTGTGAAACGAGGCAGCCACCGTGGAAAACCGTTTAGCAGCTCCTGAAAACGTTAAACATAGAATTACCACTCAGTTCCACTCTTAGGTATATATCCAAGAGAAATAAAAACATATGACCACATACAAATGTGTATACATAAATGTTCCTAGCAGCATTACTCCAAATAGCCAGTAAGTGGAAGCAACCCAAATGCCCATTACCTAATGAATGGGTAAACACCCGTGACATGTCCACACAATGGGATATTATTCAGCAATAAAGAATGAAGTACTGATACCTGCTATGACATAAGCAAACCTTGAAAGCATTAGACTAAGTGAAAGGAGCCAGTTGCAAAAGACCACATATCGTATGATTCTCTTTATATGAAATGTCCAGAATAGAGACAGAAAGTAGGTAGCTTGTAGCTGCTGTGCCTGGAGGGGACGTGGGGATGGTTAAGGGGGCGTGGCCACTCTTAGGTGTATTGCTTCTTTTGGGGATGATGGACATGTTACTAAAACATAAATGATTGTGGTGATGGTTACACAACTCTGAAAACTGAAAACATTGAATCGTACACTTCAATTGGGTGGATTGTATAGTATAGTGATTTGTATCTCAATTAAGTTGTTAAAAATACACTGTAGAGTTAATAATATAAAAAAGTGAGAGAACGCATTTGTAATGTCTAAAACTCAAAAGCAAATAATATTTTGAATACATAAGGAAATACTGCAAGTCAACAAGTAAAGGATATGAACTGGTCATTTAGAGAAGAGCAAACTCAAAGAACAACAGTCATATGAAGAGACACTCCGACTCCTTTGTAAAAGGAGAAATGCAACTTAAAACCACAGCGAGACCTCACTTTAAATCTATTAGACTGGCAACAATTAGAGAAATACACACACACAACTCGGCTATGCGCTTATGGTTGGCAGTGCATGCGTGCGTGTGTGTGCACGTGTGTGCGGGTGCATGTGTGTCTGTGGTGGGGGGATGAAGCTGACCAGAGCGCCCATCGCTCTGGGGTTAGAGAGGTAGAGTGTGATAGCCACACACAGCACGGAGCTCTGAGCAGTACTTAACAATGACGCAGGACATGGCTGTATCCCAGACACTTAGTGCAGGGAGAAGAACCTCGGCATAAGCTCTGCCAGGCAAACCTATTTATGGAAGCTAAAAATATGGGCATACAGCAAAAAATACGCACTTTTAAAGGATATAGCCCAACTAGAAGATGCATACTAACCCACCGGCATGGTTGCCTCGATGGGGGTGGTTGGCATAAGAGTGTGAAAGGGGACAACATAAATTAGTACACTGAGAGGAGAGAGATCATTTTTTGAGTAATTTTCAAGGTTCTGGTCTTCCCATTTTCTGGAAAAAGTGAGCTGTCAAGTTGTTCCAGCCCCCTTTGCTCAGTCTTACATTTTCATGAGCTCAGGTGGTCCCTCGGAGCTCTTATCACAGTACAGGTTCCTGGGCCAGAGCTTTGGAGCTTCTCTTTCGATTGGTTGGGCTGAGAGCCAGGATCCTGAAGGAACAGGCTCACGCTGTGATTCTGACAAATGGAACAGACTCACGCTGGTCCATTTGAGAAACTGAGTGAGACAGACCTCATGCTCCCTGGCCGGACACTTCCGCTGTGGGTTGGCCTTGGTTTGGCGTGTGGGTTCTCAGTCACTCCTGCCTGCTGGGATCGCTGTCTGCTCTGTGCTAACCTGATAGCTGGCTTGGCCCTGACTCCAGCTTTGCCTGGTGGACGTGGCATTGGCTCCTGACCATTTGCTGCACTGGCTGTCATAACGGCCACCACCCTAACTTAGTGCTCCAGCTTCTGTGGTCTCATCCCCAGGCCCAGGGGCAGGGTGATGTCTTTGGTCTTCACTGCAGGTGAGAGCGTGTCATCTGGGCCTGGAGTGAGAGCCACTGTGGGCCAGACAGCCTCCAGGAGCACCTGTGCTCACAGTGATGCCCTGTCGCAAGTGGTTTGCATGGCTCAGGGGACAGTACAAGTCAGGGCTCTTCCTTCCGGGTGGCACATACCATCCTGGAAGAAAAGCAATGGGCCATCGTGTGGTCATCCAGCCACAGAGCCATTCAGCGGGCATAAGGGAACTCACAGAGCAGAAATGAAACGTCCCCTCTCAGGGTTGCCAGGCCACATGACATCCCTAACAGTCACCACTTTATTTCTGAGGATCAGAGCTACATAATGCAGATCCCGGAATCGAGCCCCATCACCCATACAAACAGAGGCCTTTTCTTTCGCAGGCTGGTGACTTCATTATACATTCCAGGCTGCGGGACGCCCCGGGCAGCCTCTCTTCCGCCGGGCCTGGCACAATGGCTGGGAAAGCAGAGAAGGGAGTATGGACCGGGCCCTGGCTGAGATGAGGAGAAAGGATCAGGTGGGAGAGGGCGAGTCGCACGTCCTGAGCCTTGATTGTCACGCTCGTCATGTCCAGCCTCAGCCATGCACAACAACACCCTCTGTGTGCAGATCAGCTGGGGCCGGGGCTGGTTTCCTTTCACCCCTCCACAAGGGGGAGGTTGAGACAGAAAGCTAAGCGGAGCCACCACGTAGCGAGGGCTGAGAGCAGAGGCCCAGGAATCTGCCAGCACTGGCTGTGTCCTGGTGAGGACCGGCGTTCACATGAACGTGTTCCCAAAGCTCTCAGAGACCCTTGCACTGTAACAGGAGACCCGTCGTCCACCTCAGGGATGGTTACAGGATTAAATTACATCAAGCACATAATATCCCTTGCTAAAATAAAAGTTAGGAATCAACAAACTCTTCCCAAACACGACCATGGCCCCGACAATCAGACCCTAACATCAATGGGTACAATGTAACACTAGTTTACAAAACAAATTTTCTTATTTCATCCTGACAACCATGATGGTGGATAGGCACCATTAGTCCATTTTACAGATGAAGACATGGAAACCTGGATAGTTCAAGTAACGTGTCTATCAAGCCGCAGCACTTCGCAAATCTGTTTTCCCCAAGTTTAATGATTCGTCCCCTGTCCAACAATGTCTGTTCTCTGTTCTGTGTCCCACCTATTTACCTGACTGGAAATTCTGCCCCTTTGGGGAACTCGACCTCGTCCCGGACCCAACGCCAAAGAGATTCCTTCTCAGATCACCGTCTGCTGACAGCCCCACACGTAGTCTGGTCTGGCCCTCTTCACCTTCCCCCTTCCCAGTTGTGGTTCCTCTTTGGGACCTGTCACACCTCACATGGCCTGCTCTGAGCCAGTCTCGGTCCTCTGTGGTGTATACCCAGCACCGCCAACCCATGTCAGCCAGGTGTCCGGCCCTAGCCACAGAAGTCAAACAGCACCTGGACATTTGTGCAGCCAGCAGCTTCGAAGGACAAATGCCAGCTTTTCCTCGACCCTGGGGACTCCTCACTGACTTTTGTTGGGACGTGGCAGGATGTGGGCCTCAGTACAGCAGCCCAGAGTCGGAGCCCTCCTTCTGGCCTTTAACATGACACGTCCTGCAGAGATCCATGTGGTAGAAACCCAGCCCCTCAGCACTGAGACTTGGGGCCCTTTCCTTTTCTAACTAAATAGCCGGGTGCATAATAGTCACTGTGAAATGGCAGTTGACTGGCAGAAGGACACACAGACAGTCAATAGAAGAGCACGTGGGAGCCAGGTGTCTTCATCAGGCAGGAGATACCTGGCGTGTGCTTCCAGAAGCCCCAGAGCGTACATGCTGGGCCATGCTCGTGGCCAAGCCCACCTTCTACCAGGTGTGAGAAGCCACCGACATCTGGAGCACATCAGGAAAGCTCCATAGATGGGGCCACCTTTTGCCATTAAAGACATGTACGTTCTCTTGCTGGGACTGCGGGCGTCTTTAGTCAGTCGTTTTCAGTGATCACCTGACATCGTTAGCCACGACGAAGTACACACGCAGATGAGGGAGTGACAGCACATGGCGTGCTGATGGGCACTCAAGTGCAAGTCCACGGTCTGTCAGACGATGTCTGGTCTTGGATCCTGGTCCTGACACAGCCTGTGTGAGCTTTGCCAAGTTCACTTTACTTCTCTAGACCAAGACCATAGAGCTCTTGTTTGTAAAA
>NW_017731367.1:3705033-3706496 GCF_001890085.2 Hipposideros armiger | reverse complement strand
TGATGTGGTTCTAGTGTGAGTCTGAAGGCCTGAGAACCAAGAGAGCTGACGGTTCCCATCCAAAGGTTGGCAAATTTGAGACCTGGAAAGAACCAATGTTTCAGTTCAAGTCCAAAGGCAAAAATAGAAAAGAAAAGAAAACAAAACAAAACAAAAAACAAATAAAAAAACCTGATGTCCCAACTCAAAGGCAGTCATGCAGGAGGAATTCCCCCTTATTCATGGGAGGACAAAATTCTTTTGTTCTGTTTAGACCTTCAACTGCTTGGATGGGGTTCACCCATTAGGCAGGGCAACTGCTTCCTCTGTCTGCTGATTCAAATGTTAATGTAATCCAGAAACACTCTTACAGACACACTCAATGTTTGACCAAGTGTCTGGGCACTTGTGGCCCAGTTAAATTGACACATAAAATTAACCATCACAATGACTTTGGTCAAGAAGTATCCTTTATGCTGCAATTACACACATCATCTTTCTAGCAACTTATGAGGAATATTGCTCAGAAGACAAAGACTGAAGCACTAGGTTTATTCTTTGGTCCTAAGATAACTCAGGACAGGTTTCTAGAACAGGTGGATTTGAGGAAAAGATCTGACTTCAGAATGCTCCTCCTGTGTTAACCATCTGAGGCCTTATTCTGATGTGAAAGACAAGGGTGGAATGGAGTGTCCACTGAAAACCCCACATTTCTAATGGGGAGAGCAGGACCCAATGGGAGAGAATGGGCAGAAATTCTGGCCATAGTCTTGAGAAAACAAACACTCTAGTCCACCAAACATCATACCAACCACCAAACTAACCAACCCACCAGTCAACCACCAAACCAACCAACCAACCAACAATCAGCTATCCAACCAACTAGCCAGCCAGCCAACAACCAACCAACAACCAACCAATCAGCCACTAACCAACCAACTAACCATTCACTTACCAACCAAATAAGCACCAACCAACCAACTAACCAACTACAGCTGTTGTTGAGTAGGAGAAGCTAATCCCTTAATCGGAAATCTTTTCCATGCTTTTTCAAATCGTGTTCCACAGCCTGCACAAATCTGAATCATTTGGGGGAAGTTTGTTAAAGACACAGATGCTAAGCCTCACCTCATTCCTGCTGAATCATAATTGCTGAGGGTGGTGCCCAGGAATGTGAACGTTTCCCAGGGGGTGCTGATGAACGCTAGTCTGAGAAGGGCCGCCTAGTGTACGTGGCGTATACCTGGAGCTTTGCTGGACTGCAGCATGAGGCTGTTTTGGATCTTGAACCTCCCATGTGAAATAAGTAGATTGGCTTTTCCGTCACAGAGGGAAGACTTAGCCCTCCCTTCCCACTTCATTATTCACTAATGCAAAGAGGAAGACGGGATCCAAAGAGCTGCATTTGAGTGGCAGCCCTGATTTCACCCCAGATCATGTTGGCAAGTGAAAAGTGACAGCACAAATCAGTCCCACATGTGGGT
>NW_017731367.1:3701118-3702008 GCF_001890085.2 Hipposideros armiger | reverse complement strand
CTAAGCATAGTGTTCTGTCATCTGCCTTTTCCACTCAGCTGTATATTGTGAAACTCATGAAGCCGTGTCTTAGTCATCTTTCTAAGTCTGACTTAACACAGTAAAAATTTGAAGGAAGTGGACTGAATCGGACAGATTCATGTGTTTAAATATTTCATGAGTGCCTCCCATATGTCAGGCATTGTTCTGGATGCTTGAGATACGCAGTGAACCAAACATGCCAAGATCTCTCCATTCTAGACAGACAATAAACAGTAAACGTAACGCAGAGGAAAATATGCAGAAGGTGTGGAGTGTTACAGGGAAAACCAGCAGACGGGAGGGGACTAGGAACAAGTGGGGTGGCAGGCGGCAGGTTTAGGAGCAGTGATGACCAGGATTCCTGAGAAGGTGAGATATGGGCCAAGGCTGGGAGGAAGGGAAGCGTACGCAGGTGCTGTTCACGGACAAAGGTAGTGATGGAGGTGGGAGGGGCCGGGGAGGGCTGGGGCAGAAAATGATGATATTATTTCAACACGTGGAGTCAAGGTGCCTGATAGACGTCAGATAAGGAGGTGTCCTGTGGGGTATTGAGTTTGCGGGTCTAGAGCTCACAAGAGATGTTTGTCCTGGAGAACATGGTTGGAGGTTTTGATGACATCACAGAGAGCGATGGTTTCCAAATGTTACCATGTGTGGGCTCCAAACCCGAAATTTCTGACTCCGTGTTTGGTGTGGGGCCTGAGGATTTCCACTCCTAGCAAGCTGCCAGTGGGTGCTGGTGGCTCAGGGGCCACCCTTTGAGAACAGCTGGGAAAATGGATGAAGGGGGCCTTCAAAGAGGGATGCAAGGAGCAGCGGGCAAACCAGCAGGAGCTGGTCCCAAAAGCCAGGAGGCCAGGAGTCCCAAG
>NW_017731367.1:3675547-3698268 GCF_001890085.2 Hipposideros armiger | reverse complement strand
TTAAAGTTTTACCTTTCAAATCGACACAGTTTAAGAAAAAACATGTTCAAGTTAAAAGTTAAACATTCTGACCGGATAGTTGCATGTTGTGGAATTTTCTTGCGGGAAACACTATTTTTAATTCTGCAAGACTGCAATATGTTTAGAATGGGAAAAAATCAGAAGCAACCTAAATATGCAAAAACAGGAGATTGAGTTTATAAACAACTTTTAAGGCCGTGGGGCCGCCTTAAGGCGGCTGTTCTTGTAACCCAGAAAAATGACGGTACAGCGGAGGATGGGCCGGCGGGTGCGTGGCCCCTCTCTATCTGCTTGGTTAGCTGGCCCTTCAAGATTCAGCCCTGGGCTGTTACCGTGACTTTCAGGCAGGATTAGCCTCTCTTCCCCTTTGCTGAGCTCCAGTGGAACTTTGATAATTATTTCAGTGGAGACCTGTTCACTGTGCGTGGCAACAATCATTCATATTTCTGTTATTTGCAGTTGACCATGAGCTTCTTCATTGTAGAGCTCGTGTCTTATTAATTTGTCTTAAATGCCCTCCCCCAACCCCTCTGTGCCTAGCGCAGCGCCTGTCCACGGAAAGTACTCAGGACACGTGTGCTGAGGAGATGAGGACGGGGACGACGTTGCTCGTTTGGCAATGATGCCCGAGGGCACGGAGCGTGGGAGGCAGGATCTACCACATGGCTGGTGCCCAGAGGCTGGACCCGAGGTCAGAATCAGCGGGGTGCTCCTGAAAGAAATACAACTTATGAGCCTGGAGATCTGCATTTTAAACTCCTCCTGCAGCAGGTGAGAATGATGCTGCCACACCAGGTGAGGTTTAAGAGCTGCCTCTGGGAAGCCCTGGGCAGAGCAGGTGCTGTGCTGAGCTGGCTGGGGCTGGCAGAGGACAAAGACAGGCTTTGCAGGTGTGCAGGGAGGCAGTTTAGAGTCTGCAGGAGAGCTGCAGGTGAGCCTCTGATAAGCTCTGACCTGGGGCTGGCTTATCCTCCCTTGGAACTCTGGGAGGTAGAACTGTGGAAGCCAGATTGGAGTCCTGCGAGAGCCGAGACGTTGATGAGGGATCTATCCATTCTGCCCGTGAAGCATGAGTAAAACAAGAGGAAAATGGTTGGTCAACAAGTTTGGGAGTAACAGGACCCAGAGTCAGGGAGATAGATGCAGTGACCAGGGCCAAGAGGATCTGCCCGGTGGCACCGCCGCTGTACCTCACGGTGACCACCTGTGCCAACCATGGCATGCTCTAGAACTGCTTCTTGTCTTCGAGCTTCATTTCAGTGACAATGTTAAGTGTAGCAATTGCAACAGAATCTCTGAACAGTTACTTTTACCTTACTTGATTATTTTGATCGAGGATCACAGGTTAGTCGAGTACAATCTAACAATTTGCTGTGGGGAAGCTAATCGCTTATGGCAGTATCTGCTCCCATTCCTGGGGTAGTGCCACAGTCTAGAGTCCTGGGGAATTGGATGGGCATAGGACACCCATGAGTAGACCCACACTTTTGTGTGAATGTGCAATTATTGGGGAGAGTGAGGGACCATAGCTTTCATTCGAGTCTGACACTTAGACATAAAAAGGCCAAAGGGTTTGGTGAACTATTGAAATATGATGTTTATAGTCCTTGGAGGATAGAAGCCAATTATGCTCATTTTGGGTCTTGCCAAAGAAACAGCTCCATGCCCCCAAGCTGAGGCCAGGGTGAGCCCCCAAGTGTGGCAATAACAATGAAGCCAGAAGGCGAGGTTCCCTGGAGTCTCTGGGTTTTCCTTCCTGGGGACAGCATCTCTCTGATGCTCAGACAGTCGTCTCCAGGAGTACAAGGCCTTTTGATGCTGAATCAAGTTCAAGTTTTTTGTTTGTTTGTTTGTTTTTTAAGATTTTATTGGGGAATTGGGGGAGGAAAACAGCGTTGGGAAATTGGGGAAGTGGAACAGAGAAGTTGCTGTCTTTTTGTTGTGCACTCACAAACCATTCACAATCTGGTTGTGGAGGACGTCGCTTCACTGGCTCATGTTGGTATTATCATTGGACTCTTCCCAGGTGAGGCAGTCACTCTCAGCCATTGGACGGCCTCTCACAGCCGCTCACGGCAGCTCACAAAAGCTCACACCTCTTGCCGGCCAGCCCCACTGCATCCTACGCCATCGCCAGAGATTCACGGCAGCCCAGCTCCAGGTTGAGCTGTTGTTCACCATCTTAGCTGTAGAGGGCGCAGCGTCACTGGCCCTCATATGGGATCCAAACCGGGGCCCTGCTGCTCAGAGCTGGTGTTACAAGCCAACTCCTAACCAATGCGTCACTCGGCTGGCCCTAAGTTCAAGTTTTATAGCACGCCATTTAAGGCCTTCTCTGCTCTGGCGTGGGCCTGCTCTAAATGTCCTCTTCTTCCCCCCCTGCCTTGCTCTGCCCCTCGCACTGCCCAGCAGCCAGACAACCAGGGTTCCCTGGATGTGCTTTTCCGCCCCTCGCCGCTGCACATGTAGGCTCAGTTTCTTGGGAGCCCCTCCTTCTCTCTGGCATTCACTGTCCTCCAGTCCCAATGCCACCTCCCACAAGTCACCCTCTGCCTCGCAGGAACTGAATGGGAAATTCCCTCCCTCCAGACCCCCATTGCATTCTGTCGGTTCTTCTGCATCTCACTCCATTCTGCCAGGAGAAGCAGGGGCTGCCCTGCCGCCATTCCTGGTCTGGGGTGAGCTCCCCAATGGTAGAGACATTAGCGCCTTCTTCCTTGAGGGGAGGGGTGGTGCCACTTCTGCAGTGGCTGCTGCTCACTGCCTGGGACATGGCAGGGACTCTGGAGATGCTGGCCCAAGACCAGGTGGGAAAAGGAACTGCCAGTGTGTGATGGCAGCACAGGAAGCTGAGAGGGTGGGGAAGGTGTGGGCTTGGTGAGACGGCTTCTGAAAAGGGGGGTGGGAAGAGCTTCCTAACTTTGACCAGGCTAATGACTTGTCCCTAAAAGACCTCATGGACTTGGTTTCTGCCCCCCGAGCTCTGCCTATGTGTGAGAAGGCACAGCTAGATTTTATTTCCTTTCTTTATTTACCAACTTATGAGCTGACAGGAGAGTTGTTTGCTGTAAACTATTCACACTTATGTCAGCCTCCCTCTCGTTCCCATGGCGGATGATTCTTGAAAACGTGGTAATTCACTGTGCTTGGAGCCCACATTTTGAGCGCTGGGTGTGTTTGAACCGTGATTTTGGAGCTCTTCATGACAACACTCGCTTTCTCTTCTTCATGAAATGAGCAAGGACCTATGTTAGCGAAATTCATTTTCTCTTGCTTTGATGCAAATTCTTACAGATTGAGTTTGCTGCTCCTTTTCTTTGCGGAAACTAAAGCCAACAACCGATGATGAAGCCTGAAAAAAAATGCATCTATTACAGAGCTCCGAAAGTGGAAACAGGATTTTCCGATTTAGCTGTGGATATTGACAGATGCCTTTCCTTGTGGTGGTATCTAAATTTTCCTGAAGTGTTTCTTCTGGCATGTCATGAAGCACTTTTTTCTTAGTCCCTTTCCTCATTCCAAATCCCGTCATACATGGTAAATACATAAGAATCCCAGCCCATTATCAACACATCAACTTTCTTGCACACCCCCCTTCTGGCAGACGTACAAAGAGGAGAATGAATGGTCCTCCAGTGGACCCGCTCGTCTCCTCTCTCACTTTGTTCTCACTAAGACAGCTCAGTGGTGTTATAGCCAGCGATCACCCATGTGTCTCCATGTGGGTGTGCTCCTGTCTCCAGCATGTCAAGCTGAGACCTAGGAATCTCGAGTTGCTTCTGTAGTCTCTGCCCCCCCCCCAACAATGTGGAGGGACAGGGCACAGGCGTGGAATGCTAAGCTTCTGAGTTTTCAGAGCTGACACAGACAAAGCGTTTTCATAGCGGAGGAGACCAAACTCGGCTGCTTTTGAGCATGGAAGGGCCAGGTCCAATTTAAGTTGAAAAGAGACGGCAGCGGCAGCACAGAGAGAGTGAGCCCACTTGGGAGGTGTTGCCGGCCTGGGGGAGGGGAGGGTGTTTGGACTGGGGTGCTAGTGGTTGGGGTGAGGATTGGCCCTATTCTGGATGTATTTCGAAGGTGGAGTGACATGATATGTTGATGGGTTGGATGAGGGGAGAGAGAAGAGTCTAGACAGAGGTCGTTGCTTCGGTCTGACCCAGCTGGTGGGTGGGTTTGTCCTGATGGCCTGGGGCTGGGCTGGTGGAGGAGTGGGTGTGAGTAGCGAACACGAGACTGCAGCTTAGACAGGGCAAGTTTAAGAAGCTTACGAGACATCCAAGCAGAGACCAGGAGTAGGCATTGTACACATGCAGAAGAAAGCTCAGGGGCGACACGGGGGCAGGACAAACACATGTAGGAGCCACTGGCCATTGGCGTTGACATGGGAGATGGCCGGTGACCTTGGCCAGGTTGCACTTGGGTGAGCGGTGGGGAGAAGAGTGAACGGAGGGTAGGGCCCTGAGGCACATGGAGGGACAACTCTTGGCCAGAGCTTTGCTCCAAAGAGCAGGCAAACAGGCAGGAGGGAGGTGTGGGGCCAGGCGGCGCTCGGGCCCGTGTGGACGAGCTCTGAGATCTTGGCTCCTGCCCGGCCGTCCGCCTCCTGTTTCCTCTAGTGACCCATAATGGCTCCCGCCCACAGAAACCCAACCTGGGACAGGTGTTAATGTGCATCCTTGGACATAATGAGGTGCCTCATTAAAGCTGACATAGCCTACGGTAATGACGCCTGGCATCACGATTGAAACCCCCTGACTGAAAAGAACACTGCGGAACCCTTACCCAGCACTTGGCCAGCTAATTAGCTCATCGTGCTAATGAGTCTGTTTATTGTGCCCCTCCCTTGGCGAGGCGAGCTGCTGGGTGAGGAAACGCTGAGTCCTGGTAACACGCAGAGGGCAGGCAGAGCCCTGGGTTCGCAAAGCCAGGTCCTGGCCCTCCATGGCCAACTCGCTGGTAGCGTCTCAGGCCACAGAATGACCCCGTGCCTGGCCTGTTCCTGGCTGGGTGGCCAGGAAGCCGTCCTTATCCAGGCAGTGAGGAGTGCGTCACCATTCTGGGCGCAGAAGCTAGAGCCGGGGGGGCCTGGCTGGAGCCCATGTGGCATCCAGGAGGACTGCTCAGCGGGAGGCGGGGTGGAGTCCTGAGGCCTTACCTGGAAGGTGGGTGTGACGTGTTTGCTGTATTCCAGCCCCTCCCCTGTTCCATTTGACCGCCACTTCTAGTTAGACCAAAGGCAGGCTTGGGTGCTGCTGGGTTTAAACTTTCATTCATTCAGTTGTTCTCTCACCTTGTTGTAAATCAGGGTGTTCTAATGGTATTTGGGGGTGGCTTCCCCAGTGTCGAGCTGTGAAGACCAGGTGGGCTCTGCCTGGGTGGGTGGGTGGTGGCCCGACGTGCTCAGGCACAGCCTTCTCTTGAGCAGCCTGGCAGCTCCCTGACCACCGAGTCCCTCCTGGACTTTGTCACCCCCCGGGAGCTCAGGCCACAGACAGGGCTGTGGTTCAGGAGAAAAACGCTGCTGCTTCCACTGGCCAACAGCCAATGCTCCCACTGGTCAGCTCAACAGCCAATGGACAGCAAGAGAAGAGGGCGCTGTGGAAGAAAGTAGACACAGTCCCCCCTCTAGGGGAATGCTCCCCTGAATTAAAGGGAACATCCTAGATTATTTGCCCAGGGACATCATTCATGGCAAATAATTATAGTCCTTCTTGCCTTGAAAATTGAGCAAGCCTTTTACTGCAAGTAAAGGGGCCCCTCCTCGCCTCGTGTTGTCCGGGAACCTCGGGGCTTCCTTTGCAGGGGCCCGTGCTGCTTCTAAATCTTGGAGAAGGCAGCTGCAGAAGCCCATCTCTCCGAGAGGACCCCAGTTTTGACCAGCACTCCTGCCACCCTGTGCAGGCGGAGGAGGTGGGCCTGCCTCCTGTGGGGTGTCTGGCCCTGCTGCAACAGTGCCCCCACGTCCCAGGTCCCTGCCCTGCTTGGCGGGTCCAGCTGGCTTCGCTTTACGCTCCCATACTCTGCTCCTGCGGGGAGAGGGGGCGTCTTCCAGCTTCAGCAGCTTCAGCTCTTCCCTGCTAGCCCGGGCGGCTTCCTCAGTGACCCCCCCGCCCCTCCCACCCCATGCCCTTGGAAACGTTTCCCGCTGGTGAGCCTCAGGTGGGTGCTAAGGCAGACCCTTGGGGACCCCTGGGGTATTTGCTTTCACCTTCTAACGGGACAGATCAGGAACATTGTCCTTCAGCCAGTAATGTCCAGCCTGCCATGCTTTTTCAGACTGTGTGCTGTAGGTCCTAACTGAGGTCAGCTGGTGCACCCCAGAACTCAGGTGCTTCAAGCAGGCAAGTTTATTGAGACTCTCTGCTTCCTCCCCCACCCCCTGCCCCTCTGCCTCCCACCCCATTTCTTCCTTCCTTTTATATGTATGTCTCCATGGACATATTATGAAGGCACTGATGTTTTGCACCCCAAAGAGGGAAGAAGGATGTTCAAGTTGGACTTTCACTATGGCCTGTAACGTGTTCCAGGGTGTGGATACAAAGCTTCAGAGCCTCCCCCGCCTGGTGGCCCTGGCAGGGCGCACAGGGAGGTCGGAGGGAGGCCCTGGTCCATCCACTCTCGGCCACTGAGTGACAGCCACTGTGACTCTCTGAGACAGTCTCTGGGTCTCAGGCCACTCCAGGCACTGAGGAGTCTCATATCAGGCAGAGGGCGAGGTGGTGTGGCAGCTTCTGGACAGACCACGATGGTGCCCTTGATAGGGGTGGTGGGCAGAGGACGTCCTTTACCTGGTTTCCGTCCTTGGTGCCAGAAAGGTCTGTTTCACTGAAATCAGCACCATCAATGTGACAGGGGCTCCTGAGAGGAGGCAGCACCTGGCCCAGCAGATGCCGTGACAGGCGACTGTCTCAATGTGTCCGAGAGAAGAGGCTTAGGTCTCAGGACCTTGCAGGCCACCAAAAATGATCCCATGAGCCACCCCTCTCCCAAGGCCATGGTTGGCTAATGACATTACTTCCATGGCATAAGAGAGGTCACTCGAGTGAGTCCTCCTAGGACAAAGAAGTCACTATGGGGTGACCCAGGTGGCTGCTGTCCTCAGCCAGGGAAGCGGCTGGTGGTGTTAATGGCAGGTCACTTGCTGGTCCTTTAAACCCCCCGCCCCCAACTAGGCCCCCATCACAAGGACAGTCTAGAGTGGAGTATCGCTAACTTCCCTCTTGAGGATTTGAGAGACAAACCATCCGAACTGCAGATTCTTGGCCTCTGAGGGCAAATATTTTACTAAGTTAGTGGACATATTCACACTTGTGAGCCCTGTAAACGCATAGGTGAATGTTTTTAGTACAGATTAATGCTTATTATTCTTGCTCCTTCCTAAAATAATTTTCTTCCCTGTGAAAAACAGGCTGAGATTAAGACACTAAGACAGCTCAGCCGGAGGCTGATGAGATGGAGCCCCCGTCCTCCTCCCATCAGCCCTTCCTGGGACCTTAACTCCACTCTGACCCAGAACGGGGAAATCGCAGTGTCCTCCGCGTCCTTCCCGTAGAGCCTCGTAAGCTCTGACGTGGCTTTGGCACCGAGTCTTCAGCTGCTGTCCTGCTAAGTGATCGTGTTCCCTGTGGTGTGTTGGCAAAGCGTCCTTCAAGTGTGTCCCAGGGAACCCTGGTTCTGGGGGACGTGTACGGACAGAATGGAAAATTCAATCATCCAGGAAGTGCTGGGCTCACTGGGTCTTCTCCGTCCATGACTTCTGGCCCCGGACCTATGTGCACGTGTTGTCTTTGAAGGAGGGAGAAATTCATACGGCACTTTCCAACTTATCTGACCTTTTTGGGGGAACACCCTCTGGGACCCACAGTCTCAGAAACAGATTTGGGGGGCACGCTTCCATAAGAGGAATGATCACGCTTAGCTATCTTCCAGGCCAGCGCCGTCCCCTAGCAATGTCACATGGGCTGCAAACACGAGCCACATTTGTCGTTTTAAGTTTCCAGTAGCCACAGTCCCAAATAAAGCTAAACAGGTGAAACTAGTTTTTCATTATATATCGGTATATACTTTATATATAATTATATACTATACAATATACTTATATATTATGTATAATAAAATTATATCATCCCATGTATTATAAAAATAGATAATATATATTTATATATTGCATATGTAACTCATTATATCAAAAATGTTATCATTTGAAAATGTAATCAATTTAAAAGTGTTAACATAGTCTTTTTCTTCTTACCAAATCATCCCATTCTGGTATGCCTTTGACTCATTTTTTTTTTTTAAGATTTTATTGGGGAATTGGGGGAGGGAAGCAGCCTTGGGGAATCGGGGAAGGGGAACAGACAAGTTGCTGAACTTTTGTTCTTCAGTCTAGTTGTGGAGGACGTTGCTTCACTGGCCCAAGTTGGTATTATCATTGCGCTCTTCCCGGGTGAGGCAGTCACTCTCAGCCATTGGACGGCCGCTCACAGCGGCTCACAGCAGCTCACGAAAGTGCACATCAGCTGCCGGCCAGCTCCGCTGTAGCCTACGCCATCGCCAGCGACTCACAGCAGCCCAGCTCCAGGTCGAGCTGTTGTTCACCATCTTAGCTGTAGAGGGCGCAGCGTCACTGGCCCTCATGTGGGATCCAAACCGGGGCCCTGCTGCTCATAGCTGGCGTCCCAAGCCAACTCTTAACCAATGCGCCACTCGGCCGGCACTGCCTCTGACTCTTGCAGCACACGGGGGACTAGTCACCTTCCAAGGGCTCCATAGCTTCCTGGGGCTAGTGGCTGCCACACTGCACAGTGCAACTCTAGTCTAGTTCTTGTCCGGCGTAGGCTCCCCACCCATGCAGCACCTATCAGAGGCCACACAGGCTTGGTGAGATCTCTGAAGAGGCCAGCGATGGGGGCTCATTGCCAATAGGGGCTTATGCTGCGTTGGTCTTCGCCTCATAGCCCAGCCATCTGCCCAATGCCCCACTAGGGTCTGGGAAATCTGCCATGAGATTGCTGGAACCAAACACATTTTTCTTTTTGATTCAGGGCAGGTTTCTGCCCAGAATCTGATCTCCTGTCCTAGCTGGCGAGGGTGATCAGAACAAGCCAGAAAGAAACCTCAATGTAAATGCCTCCTTGACCTTGGGTCTGGAGCCCAGAGCTTCCAGCCCTTGGTGGCTTTCCTCCTTAGCCCCTGCCCTCCCTCCTATGACAAAGGCTCCCCTTGGCCTCAGCCCCTCCATCCATAGCACCCCTTTGGAGGGAGGTGTGGGTGAGACAAGGAGGAGGGCCCATCACAACCCCTCCCTTCTCTCCGTCCTGCCCACCCGTGCCCTGGAGGGCCTTTCCTGGTTCTGTGCCCCTGGCAGTGTCACCCTCTGACTTGTCTGCACCTCCCATTTCTTCTGTGTCTGCTTTAGATGCCCTGGGTTACAGACATGCCTGCCTGAGGGGGCAGGAACAGAGCTTGGGGTCACAACGTGTCCCTTGTAGGACACCTCCTTCTCCCAGCTCTCAGCTCTTACTGACCCCACGGTGCCTCTGTATATAACTGCCCTGTGTTCGTCGTGTCGCAGGGGCCCAGGTGTTCGCTTGCTAAGCTCCCAGCAAGAATTTGTCTACTTAGCCTACAGCAAATGTCGGAGGTAACTACTACCCCTCCCCGCAGGCTGCAGACAGTCACTGAGACTTAGAGAGCAGCTGAGGACGCAGCTCAGGGCTGGCAGCTGGGGAGTGGGGGTGGAGGTCCAGCCCTGCTGGCCGACACTGGGGGCCATGATGAAACCACTCTCCCCTTTTACTGCCCCGTCTCATCGCTCAGCCTCGGGCACACAGGCCACAGCTAAGGCCTCTTGCAAAAGACAAGACTTTGAGTGTTCGAAACCCCATCAGGCCTTTCCTTCGTTTTCTCCCAGGCAGAGTGGTTTTCATCTCCTTATTTGGAGAGAGGAAATGACACGAACAGACTGCTGCCCAGCTCTCTTTAAAACTGACAACAGCAGCCACTGTATCTAGAGCACAGACCTGTACAGAAACCCGTTTCCGTGGTGCAGGGAGCACTTGTTTCACTCCTGGCCCAAAGGCAGCTGTGGTGTCACGCAGACGGAAGTGTGTGTGTCTTGGGCCGGCGCCCGGAAGTGTGGCTGGCGTAGGATGCTCGTCCCCTGCTCGTGGCAACTGAGGACTCGTTACTCTCAAAAGCACATTTGTCCCAAGACAAGACGCATAGAAATGGTCACCTTGTCTTGTAAGGAAGTCTCACACTGGAGCCGGAGCTGAGAGTCATCAAATCATCCCATGTGGTGGCCAAGGACAGCAGAGGACGTCAGGGAGGAGGGTCCTGTGTTCCCCACCAGGGGCGCCAGCCACGACATTGGCATCAGCACACCTGTCCCTCTGGCCTCTGTCCATGCGGCCAAGGCTTTGTGAGACCAGGAGCCTCATGTCATTTGCAGATAACGATAGCGAACGCTCCTGGTTTTACAGAATCGTTTTTCCTCACTTGTCTCTGACCTGTCCCTAACACAGCCGTTCTAAGTAGTCCCTGGACCAGTGTCACCTGGGAGCTTGATAGATACTCAGGTTCTCAGGCCCCACGCAGACCCCTCCCAACCCAGAAACTCTAGGGTGGGACCCAGTAACCTGTGTTTGAAGAAGGCTCCCAGGTCTGCACTGTCCTGTACGGCAGCCACTACCGTCACCGTGTCAATTGAACACTTCAAATGTGGCTGGTAGGATACACTTCAGTTTTACACCTAGTATGAAAAAAAAGAAAAGGAGTTGAATGCTATATTACATTTTTTTTTATATTGCTCACATGTTGAAATAATATTTTGGATATGCTAGGTTAATGAAAATACATTACTAAAGTTTGTATCGCCTTCCTTTTACTCTTTCAGTGTGGCTGCCAGAAAATTTAAAGTCACCACTGTGGGTTGGTCTAGGTGATTCTGAGGCAAGTGAAGCCCTGAAGCCCAGGGCTTGGAGGAACTTCAGAAAGACCAGCAATCAATCCTAGGTGAGGAGGGTCACGAGCCACATGCACGAGGCCAGGGAGGTGACGGGAAATTGATTAGCTACTAGGACCAAATAGGTGGGAAGGGAACTTGACCTTTTCACTTTGTATCTTTTGGTATTTGTTTTTTGTCATTATACTCTTATAAAACTAAATAAAACAAACATAAACCAAACAAGTAGCCCTCCCCCACCAACACCAAACAAACAAAACCCTCTAAAAACCCAGTTAATAAGAGAATGAGAAGAATTGGGGCAAAGGATTGGAGGTGTGGAGACAAGTATTTGCAGCATTTCCTTGAGGGGCAAGAGGAAGGATGAAACCCGCTTTTATCACTGCTGGCTCCAGGCTCCTGTAGACGCCACATACACGTACCCGCTGACACAAACATCATGTGACTGCCATGCAAATCGGTCCTACTGCTTAGAGTAAATGCCTTGGTACCTCCATGAAAACACTGCAGCTTTGGGCAGTCTGGTCCATCTGTTCAGTTAATCATGGCAGCCCCAAGCTTAAAAGAAAGTGTTTATTATTATTATTATTATTATTATTATTGTTGTTGTTGTTATTATTATTGCATTTATGGGCGAACGCAATGAGGAGGGTTAAACTGAGTGCATGCACACCTAAGAGGGGACATCTTTGTCAGGGGTGATGTAGGGGGAAGGAAATGGACAGGACCCTGATACATAAGGAAGCAACACACGACTGAGCCGGCCTGTCCGCCTCTAAGTGACTCTCTCAGATGCACAGATTTCAAGAGCAGGTCTCAAGCTTTGGGAGGAAGAAACTCGACATTTCCTGTCTGTGGACGTGCTCAGCCACTTAAGTCCTAAACGGAGGTGTGAAGACTGGCTAGCTCAGGGCCAGCCTGCTTTTCTCCTGATGGCGACCTATTTAAAATTTATTTTTAAAACACTGCTGGCTGACAGCATTGTGTTTCCAAAATACAGTGAATGGGGTGAAGCAGCTTAACAGGAAGCCAAATCCTTTTAAGTGTGGGGTTCTGTCTCTCCTAGATCCCGTAATGGGCCAGACGTTCCCAGCTGAGCTGAGCCTGAAATATGGGAGGGTCTCCTGTTTCCATTGCCCCAAACCAGATGCATTAGTCAGGGTTTTCAGGCTGCCTGGCCTCTCTGAGCCTCATGATCCTAATTTACAGACAGTGCTGACCGCACAGGGCTGTTGGGGCCGGAAGGGGGTCACCTGTGAGGTGCCTTCTATAGGGTCTGCCACCCAGTGGACTCAATACCATTCTTTTCCCTCGGGAGTTCCCATACGCATAGGAAATACTGAGTCCCCCTTGCCACTTCCATCGCCAACAACACACTCTCAGCCCCTTAAGACAACGCCAAAGAAAAACACTCAATTACAGCGAATTTGTCTCGTGCATTGTTAAATTAGGACTCTCACTAGCAAACTTTCTGTCTTTTAAGCATCTGTCTGTATGTGTCACCCATGACCAGTGAGTGAGTCATCTTTAATCTTTTCATCGTCTTGATGCCCTGCTGATTTCCTTGGCCTACATCAGACCCACCTGGTTTAAGGTAAAGTGGAAAGGTGTCAATTACGCAGTGACTCAGAGATACAAGTCTAAGTGAAGACGCACAAAGCTTCCGGAAGCCAGACCACGTTATCTCAGCAGGGTGTCTCCTCTAGCACATGCTGTGTGTCTTGGATGGTGTTATATCCACCTGCGTGATGTTAAAGGGGTCTCCTTGTGGGACCTTATTACAACTGCTGTGTAAGAGAGAGCCATGGAAACTAAGCTCACTCAATAAAGCTCACTAGAGACCCGGCACTTATACCAACACCACCAAAGGAAATTTCATGTCTCTCGTCATGTCATTTCTGGCAGGCCGGCAAAATCAAGAGACAAACCCCAAATACACACAACCCACCAGCCTAAAAAAAAAATCCGCAAGCCACCAGGCATGTGGTGTAACCCTTAGAGGCTGAACATTGAGGCTGAGCTGCTGCTGTGATGCCCGCAAGATGAACAAGAAGAAACAAAGTCCACAATCAAAGGCTCTCTTAATATTTTACTACTTTATTCATGGCTCAGAAGGGAGGAGCTTCACAGAGACCCATCCTTTGAACACAGAAGGCAGTGTTAATGTAACAATCAACTCTGACTTTAGATCTACTTCAATTTAGATTTTCATTTATTAAGGCAGTTAATAAAACACTGAACAAAAAAACCAAGCTTGACATCTGATTAAAATGTCCAGCCAATTTCTTTACCCATTACTCTATGTAAAATGCGAGGCTAGTTTTACCAATCCTTTAAGGAATGTCATTGGCCATCTTCCATTACCGTTTTCTTTTTAAATACCCTCAAGACACCAGTCTCAGGAAGCGCTGTGTTCTGGTGGCAGAATCACTTCAGGTTCCGGTGTGAGATGAGATGATATAGAAGTTGATGAGGCAGAAGGTCTGTGTAAAAATCTAGAGCAGCCGTGTAACAAGGTTAAAACAAACAAAACTTTCTAAGGTTTGCCAGCCTCTCATGTCTTCCCTTTACAGTAACCTCTGCTTTTCCAGTGTTAAAGCATCAAGGTAGAAAGGAATAAAATACATAGAGGCAATGCTGCCGACAACACCATGAGTAAATGCAGCATTTGTTTGAATTTCCCCCCGAGGGATAGTGAAGGCTTTGCGTTGATCTCTCCATATCTCCCCACTCCATCCCTTTGGACCAAAGTTTCTCGCCTTCGGTACCACGTGTTGACAGTTTGAACTGAGTCGTCTTTGTTGTGGTAACTGTCTGGTGTATTGTAGGAGGGTTAGCAGCATCTCTGCCCTCTGTCCACTGCATGGCCGCTAGTGGCACTCTGTACCTACTGTTGAGAGAATGGAAAATGTCTGCAGACACTGCCAAATGTCCCTGGGGGGCCAGGAGGGTTCAGACCCCCTGCTTCGGTTTGTAATGGTTTGTACTGCTCTTGGAGGGCACCGTCCCTTACTTTCCCCTGAGAGTGAGTAGATGTCAAGGTCAGTAGGGCCATCCAGGGGTTCCCTTGTTGAAGGATTTACATGGGAGAAGTGGGAGGAAGACGGACCAAGAACAGAAGGAGGGTCTGTCTAATTCCTTTTGCCTTTCTTCCCGCACTGGAAGGGGTAACATGGGATGGGGTAGGACTCCTCTTGGAGAAGCTGACAGAAGGTCAGAGTACAGCTGAGGGTGGAGGGATGGGGTGGAGAGGGGAGAAAGTGGGCCATGTTTTAGTTCATGTCTGTAGTGCTCCGCAGTTGCCAGCATGTGATGGGCGCTCAGAGATTGGTCCATCTCCTGAGCCTGAGCAGCGTTTGTGTAACTTCCGTCCAGAACACGTCTTTACCCAGCAGCAGTGGTGTCCCTCCTGACCCCTCACCAAGGCATCGATCCTCGTTCACAAGCAAAGGGCCTTGGAGAAACACCACCCAGCACATACCATGTTTTCTTGTACACGTTGATAGGAATGTTCCATTTTTACTACCTTCCTTCCCACTTACTGATATTTTTGTAATTCTTTTTGTCATCAATCACTAGCTGATAGATTTCTTCTGATTTCCACAGCTGGCTGGCTGACTAAAATGAAGAACTAACTCCTTTGTTCCCAGGACACTGCTGAGCATGGACTGGGTACCACAGCTCTGAACACGGATCGATCGGAGGTACACACTTAGGTGGGCAGGTCACAGGGGCCACGCTTGCAGCCAGGCGATGCTGCAGGCATTTTAAACGTTTTACATACCATGCAACTGTTTTTGTAAACATGTGGCAATATCCAACTCAAAGGAGATGGTAAATGAAATTCCCCAGGGCCTACCACGTCACACATGACGCGTTTGTGGATTCTGTCTTACGACTGAGGAAAACGCAGCCACACAACTCCGTTCAGGATGCAGACTTCTTGATCTGGGCCAGGTGTGTCTTTGCTGAGCTTTATCTTGAGGCCGAGACTCTCAGATGTACATCTCTAGTTTTGATCTCTCTCCTGAATTCCTGACGTCCAACTTGACTTTCCCACTTGGACGTGCTGCAGACGTGTCCAACCTGCTCTGTTTCTATTTGACTTCCCGAGCCCCTTTCCAGGCCTGCTCCCCCGGCCTCCTCCTGTCCCAGCTGAAGGCAACGTCAGACTTCCAACAGCTCCTGCCGAGAAACTGGGAATCCTTCTTCCTTTCTCTCCTTCTGTCGCTCCTCACATCAAAACCAGGAGGAAATTCTATTGGCACCAGATTGGCTTCAGAATTCATCCAGAAACGGACCCCCTCCCAGCACCCCTGTGCTATTTTACATTACTGCTCTTTCTCCTCTGTGACTGAGCCCCTTGTTCCCACATCCCTGAGTCCCCATCTCCTCCCTGTCCCAACACAGTAGACAGAGTGATCCTTTTAAATATGGCCACATCACTCCTCTGCTCAAAAATAATCTCAGAGGGGCGGTTTCTCGTTTCCCGTCTCATTAGAATAGAAGCCAAAACTCTCACAATGGCCTCCAAGCCCCAACATATGTGCCCACCCATCGCCCCCTGGCCTGGCCAGCCACCCTGTCCCTGTCACTCACAGCCTTTCTGTTCCCTGGCAATGCCAGGCCCTGTTCCCTCTGCCTGGGATGCCCCTGCCCAAATAACCCCACGCCTGACCCTCCGGCCAGGCTTTGCTCAAGTGGCATCTTCTCAGTGTGGCCCCCTCTGGCCACTCTGTCGCCGACTGAACCTGCCTCCCCCATCCCCAGACTCCGATCCCCTTACCTGTCCCACTTCCCCTTTTCTGCAGCATTCAATGTCTTCTAGCCTCTGTCTGTGGTCTGTCTGCTCCAGCTGGGATGCCAGCCCCTCAGTGACAGGGGTCTTCATCTCCTTCACTCCCTGACGCGTCACAGCACCCAGTAGAGAGTCGGGTACACAACAGGTGCTCAGTCAGTATTTGTTACATGAATGTACATGCATGAATTCATCTCTTAGCTCCCGTCTTATCTTTTCTTTATAGTTCTGTTAACACTTGTTCTTGTAGGTTACTGTTTGTTTCTTGCACTAGACCAGCTACCATTTACTGCCACTAAGTGAATGTTCCATCATTGTATTTTCTATGTTGGTCTCTTTTGGATTTGAGGTGGTTCTATTTTTTTTTTTCCACCATAGCCTGCTTTGACTTTAAGGATGTAAAGTCCTTTCAGATCATCCTGAGGATATAGTAGAGTTTAAAATATTTCATTCTACTCACAGTAACTCTTCTACTGGGCTTAAATGTGATTGACTTGATCTTCCCTTAGGAACTGGCAAATCTTTTAATATGCTCAGTGATCATTTTCTCTCTGTTGACACTTGTTGGGGATTTGTGGCTGAGATGGGCTGCATCGGAAAGTGTTTAGGTCACTGTTCTCATCTTTTAGTTATAACCGTCAAGAGAGAAAGGGAAACATTTAGACTGTATTTCTCCTGATTGCTTAAGCTGCCAACCGTTTTTTCTAAGGAAGGGGCAGAGCTAGAGGAGAGGGCGCAGCCGTGCTCCCGGGAACCTGCCCTCCCAGGAAGCAGAGCTTGGCGCCTCCTCCAGCTGTGCCTGCTGGGGCATCCCCACGTCTCTGCTCTCTTCCGGGGGTCATCCCTGCCTCCGCAGCCTTGGGGAGCAGGCATTAGGCTGTTTCCAGGTGCTCAGGTTGGCTACAGGCTGGGTCAGTGAGTCTCTCACGTTGCCACCTTTTCGCCCTTAACCGCCCATCGTGCTTACAGCCCTTTACTCAGACCCAAATGATTTGGGCCATTTTCTAGGCTAAGAATGGGGAGGTGGGAATGGCCCTCACTTTCTCTCCCCACAGACTTCACTGCCCTATGTTTTACGTGGAAGCAGGTGAGTGCACTAACCCCCCGCCATTCCCCTCATTCCACTCTCTGGTGTGCTATTGGCCACACGATCTCCTTGGCTTTTCAGGCAAGTAGTTGTAGTCCTTTCATTTCCAGCAGTATTTTAGTATTTCTTCTGTTTTGCTGGCTGGGTGGAGAAATGAGAGAACGGGTGATGACTTTTTGATCCTGTGTGTTTTTCTTAGTAACTGCCCTGCATAATTGTGTGTTGTGCATTGCAGGGTACCAGGGAGAAGGCCACATGGCCCCTGCACTCAGGAAAGCCACGGTCTGGTTGGCACAGAAAACACACCTATGGAAGCCAACAGCCTATGGCGAGCGCCCACCCGCTCTGCTTCTGTGTAGCGCTTGCCTCAGCTTCCAGCCCGTTTTCCTGAGATCCTCCTTTCCTTTTGCCCCTGTGACAGACAATGTCCAATCCTTGTCACCTTCCAATTTCTTGGACCCCTTTGCCATCTCATGTTTCCTCAGCATTTGTGTCCCTTTTATCCCCTCCTTAGTCCCCTGTACTCCAAGCTCCTTATCCCCATCCATGGACCTCTCATTCCCGTTCCTGCTTCTCCCATCACTAGAGTTCACATCTGTCACAGGAGCCCATGTCTAGGGCGAATGGTTTTTCTCACCTACTTATTCTGCAATCCCTCTGCCTGTTGCCCTCTCTACCTCAAACACTGAAAACCAAAATTTGATGACACTCCTCCTCTGTTAACGAGCTCAGCTCATACTCTGTCTGCCTCCCTCCCATTCCTGTTTAGTCCTGTAGCCTCTCAGATCTTTTCCGTTGGTACAGAAGTTCTTCCCTCCTCTGCAGTTGCCCTGCTATGGCTGGGGTTTGGATCCTCAGTAGGTCTCTCCTGGGCAGTTGCATCTTCCTTTACCTGTCTACCTGCCCTCTCTCTGACCTCTCGCCAGTCTAACTTACACACCTGAATCATTGCTGAATCAGTGTCATTTCCTTGCCTCAAACGTTTCTTGCCAGTAAAATAAAATTCACGTTTCTCAGTTTAGCAGGGATCCAATGATGGTTTGCTTCTCACAAGTCCATTCACAGTGTCCTGCTCCACACACACTGCCTCTGGCCATACTGGAAGTTGAGAGCTGCTGGATGCACCCCACATGTCTCCGTATTGCCCAGTATCCCCGCCACATGGGGGGCCTGACACCCTCAGCCTGTGTGTCTCCTTTCTCTGTCCTCTATCCCTGCTCCCTAATCACCCAGCTGCAATGGTCTGTCCCACCTCCCGACCCAAACACCTACCACACACTACCTTTGTACTTCTGTGCACATTACACAGGGCAGGGCTGAAGGAAATAATGTGTCAAATGAACCATGACCAAATAACTGCTCGAGGGCACCCTTAAAATTCGTAGGGAGTGTGTCTGCTGACCTTTGAGTGATTAAGACCTTTGAGTGGTTTCCAGCTGTGTCACCAGCTGTGCGATCTTACAAGCGATCCATAACCTGCCTGAGTGAGCGTCTGCTCCCCAAAAGAACTCTCCTGGGATTTCTGTGAGATAAGAGTGGCAAGGTCCTCGGCACAGCATGTAACAAGGGCTCAGAAAATGGTAACCTTTCATAGTGCTCTCTTTTACTTCCACCCAAACACAAAAACAGCACAAGAAAAGTGACCCTTTAGATCTACATCTAACAATGAGTGGACGAGGAAGTGGGGTGAGAGGCCGATACTGGCCGGCAGTTAGGTTTCCTCACTGGTCAAGTGGCCTCCCTGCTGTGATTTTCAGGATGCCCTGTCCTTGCCCCAGTGACACTTATTCACGTGCCCTGGACCTCTGGAGCTGCTCAGGAGCACCTGAAGCCGAGTAGAGCCAATCAGGGCCAACCTAGGCAGGCAGAGGGAGCAGACCAGCCCGTCTCGCACGCTGACCTCTCTGAGTGCCCTGCCAAGCTGGACTCACTCACACAGGCAACATGGTCTCAAGTTCCATGTCTGCCCTTATTTGTTAGTGGTATTCTGATGGCTGAGTCCAGACCGCCGGGGGCCAAGGCCAGCTCTGGAGACGCCTTGCTCATCTGTATTTATCGACAGCACAATCTTATCTTCCTAGGCATTATCTTTCTACAAAAATGGAGAAAAATGGGTGTCCTAGGGCAAGCCATTATTTTATCAATAATATTACAATAAATCATAGCAGGTTCCAGTCATGGTAAAAAAGCCAGAAACTTTTGTTCTTTTATCTTATTGTCAGAGGTCCTTAAATGCAGCACCATCCTTAATAAAAAGAAAGGTATTTACTCGAAATCAAATTCATAACGACCGTCTAGAATCAGTACAACGCGGTTAGCTGAAACCATCAGCCTCTTTCTCAAACTCAAGTGCGCGTCTTGTTTCCTGTTCTTGGTCAGACCTGACACTGTCGCAGCGGTTCTCAACCTTCCTAATGCCACGACCCCTTAATACAGTTCCTCGTGTTGTGGTGACCCCCCACCATAAAATGATTTTCGTTGCTACTCTATAACTGTCATTTTGCTACTGTTATGAATCGTCATGTAAATATCTTTTTGTTTTCCGATGGTCTTAGGCGACCCCTGTGAAAGGGTCGTTCAACCCCCAAAGGGGCCGCGACCCACAGGTTGAGAACCACTGGTAGAGTCTGTCGATGACATACTTTCTTTTCGTTAATGCTTCCTGGTGTCCCCGCTGGTCCTTTGGAAGTGGAATGATGACCATGTTAGAGCTCCCTGGCTGGGGTGGGAGGAAGGGTGACCCACAGCCCTCGAGAGCTCAACTGCATCCGGTTTCCCAAACAATAAGTGGAAAAGTGAGATTTTGTGGGACAGGGATTGAAGCTTGGTGATCACGTCTAGGATCGGGGAGACCGCTAGAAGCTTGGGAGTTGGCCTTTCAAGAGGGGACATCTGGGTTTTGGTTCCTGTTGTGTAGGTCGAGGAGGGAGTTACTTGTGAAGGGCTCTGTGTGAGCATGGAGGCACAGCGGTTGGGGAGCTGCAATGGAGACCCAGAGTACCACTGCTCCCACCCCAGCTGGTGACCCTGTCCCAGCTATGGGCTCTGGGGGACAGAAACACCGTGGAGAGGGTCACCAATAAAACAATGTCCTTGATGGGCAGCCAGGAGGTGGTAGGAGCATTCTGTGAGGGTACAGTGATGTTGGGGGGCGGGTGTTTTCAATGGAACAAAGGTTCCGGAAGGCAGAGCGGCAAGGTCCTGGAGGAGGATGGTTGGCGAAGCCAGGACACAGCAGAAAGGGAGTGGGTTCTGGGCACAACGGGCTGGAGACGCTGGCATGGATGTTAACTGGGGTGGTGGCAGCCAGGTGAGACGTGTGACATGACAAGCCACCTTGAGGATTCAGTAGGCGGTGCAGGTGGGACTTGGTTCACTAAGCATGTTTTCCCTGACGCTTGGGTGACACGGAAATGGGAAGGTGGAGAAACGAGAGAGGAGGCGTTTGTACCACCTGGCGGTATCCGTGGGGTCCTGACAAGACCTATATGGTGCACGCAGGTTGGGTCGTTTGAGGAGAGTTTGATGCGGGGCAATGTGGGAAGGATAGAGGGAAGGTGCCAGGGGCAGCACAGAACCCCTGGGCTAGTGCCAGCCTGGGTGCTGTTGTCTCACCCAGGCCTCAGGGCCAGAGGACAGGAGTGGGACAGGACCCTTCTCATAAGTTCAGGTCTTAGGTCAGCAGATCGGGGGCAGACAGCCAGTGGGGACTCCATCCAAGGGAGCAGGGGGTCGACCCCAACCCGCTCTGTCCCTCCTGCCTTGGCTCCCCACTGGCCAAGCCCACCAGAATGCAGAAGCCAATGGCCCCATTCAGGTGGTCGCTACTGGCCCACCTCTTGAGGCAGAGGGAGGGAGAGGAAAGTCAGAGAATGGCTCTGGGAGGCTCAGCAAACTGGAGCAGAGGTGATGAGGTAGCCGCTGGGCTGTGCGGGGTGGCTGTCAACCATCATTGGCCACCTCCCTGGACATTTTGCCTGGAGACAGCTCTGCTTTTCCTGTCTTAGAGAAGACCCAGATAAAGAGGCCGCCATCATTGCTGCTTCCACCTGTCCCCCTCCTTGCTCTGCCCAGAGGGGAGCGGGTGTGAAGTGACACTCAGAAGTGAAATGCTGATGGCTCCGTGGTCCCGGGGCACAGCCTTCATTGTCTGCTGCCTAATGTTCCAGGATGGGGAGCATGTTCTCGTCTTGTCTCTGTTTTTGGACTTTGCTTTCAGGGTCTTTTGAACGTGGGCCTCTGAAGACGACCTGCTAAGAAAACCAGTTTGTCGGGAAGGAGGAATGTTCTGCGCTGGCTCGTGACCTGCAGGAAGGTCTGCAGGAAGGGCGTGAGTGCTCGGGCATGCCCCCAGGGGCCAGGGGTGCAGTTCCTCTCCAGGGAACCAAAGGAGCTCCCTGTTGGGAAGGGAGCTGCTGTGACTTTCAGAATCTAATTGTTCATAGAAGCTGATGGGGAATCTTGAACTTTCTTCTGCCCTGAAATTGAATGTGCTGATGTTGCTCAGAAGTGTATTGATTGGATAAGCTCTATTTCCAGAAAAGAAACTCACTGTTGAGTCAGGTCCAAGCTGGGAAAATGACATTCAGTAAGAAAACTTGAAAAATTGGAAAAACCTGGAAACTAAGGATGCAGGGAAAAATTTCCCTCTTAGTCATTACACTGCTGCTCTGGATGCTGTTGTCTTCATGTGCACACACATACACACACACACTCACACACACATTCACTCACACACACACACACTCACACACACACTCACACTCACACACTCACACACACACTCACACACACATTCACCCTTCTGTCCGCCCCCCCATGCACACACCACACGACAAAGACACACACACTTTACACCACTCACACACACACGGCACAACACGCCACCGCCTCTCCCGCCTCCCCTCCTTGTCCCGGAAGTCAGACCGCTCTGACAGGAAATTGGATTTTCAATACAGAGTGGAATGATTCTCTCTTCTAGAGGCCGACTGATCACAGAGGAGGTTGTGTGAGCTGGCCACAGGTCAGGAACTCAGTTGTCCTTGTGCAGCCCTACGAGGTGACCCACTGTGACAGGACAGCAGTGTGAACCAATGCTGGATTTTCTGGAGCTCAGTGGTGGCTCTGACCTTCGCTTCTTCCTCAGGTTCTGCAGCTCTGTGTGTGTGAAAGTGTGTGAGTGTGTCAGTGAGTGTGTGGATATGTGAGCATGAGTGTGTGTGTGTATGTGTGTGTGTGTGTATGAGTGTGTGTATGCCTGTGTTTGTGTCACTGTGTGAGCATGAGTGTGTGTATGTGCATGTTTGTGTGTGAATGCATGAGTGTGACTGTGGATGACTGTGTGTTTGTGTGTGAATGTGTGGCCTGATGCAGGGGTAGGGAGAGACAGTACTCACATATGTGGAAACAGAGCCCAGTACAGTCAGCTTCATAAATGATTTAGTCTTTGGTTTCCAGGAATATGTTTGAGTAAATTGCCACAATCCACGTTCCATTTCAAAATTTGGGTTTAAAAACTCAGAAGCAGAGTGATATCAAATTTCTAGATTCAGAATCTCTCACACCCTCCAGCGCAAACCAAGGTGGTTTCTGTCCAGACTCTCTGTTGCTAGATTCTGTGTGCAGGACCCACAAAGCCCCAGCTACAAATCGTCCTGTGGACATGAACCTCTGACAGCTGTGGAAACTTCCAGTCACTGCCGCTGGGAATTTTCAGTGGGAAGAGCAGAGATCACTGCCCACTGTCCCCATGGCCCTCCAGGAGGCTCTTTCTTTCGCTGGAGCTGGCCTGGTGTGACAGGCGTAAGGGGTGCCCCCTCCAGGCATCCCGGCATATGGCAGCAGGG
>NW_017731367.1:3643131-3674817 GCF_001890085.2 Hipposideros armiger | reverse complement strand
TAAGAACAGCACAGGAAGCATGACTGACACCTGAAAGGTTTCCCTTATTCCCGGGCTTTGACCCATAATGACATCATTGCAACATGCATCAGTCAGCTGTTTCCATAATAATGCCGTGGAATAAACAACCCCGAACACAGCAGCTCAAAACAGCCATCGTTTACCTTGACACTCACGGGTTCACTGCAGCACGACTGGGCTTCAGGCAGTAAGCGGAGGTCAGGTCAGTTTCTCGTGTGCCGTTCTGGTTCCCAGGCTAAATGGGTAATGGCTACCCACGGCGGGTTCTCCTGGCAGGGATCATAGGCCCAAAGGTGAAGCCAGCTTAGGAAAGCATGTTGAAAGCTCTGCTGGCATCAGATCCATTAAAATCCCATCGGCCACAGGAAGTCACATAACCAAGTGCAACCCCAGTGGGGCAGGGCAGTATATTCTATCTACAGCATGAAGGAAAACAATGAATGTTTTCTGAATTCCAGTTCAGACTCTCAAATAACTGAATTCTATTATCTGACTGTTTCTGTTAGTAATTAGAAATATTAATTATTTTATTATCTTCCTATTTTGACCATTTCCTGCTCAGGAGGGACAATAATACCAATATTTAACATTTGCTGCGTCAAACAAAGTTCTGTGGACCCGTTAGACATTTCCTCAGTTAATCCTCATAAACGTCCTAGGAAGTACGTGCAACACGCGTGCGGCTTGCCTGAGTCAACAGGAAGAAGCGGGGTGTGAACCCAGGCACCTCTGGTCTCCAAGCCCAAGTCTAACTCTGCTCAGCAGTTTCTTCCACCTTCCTTTTCAAGCCTGAGTTTGGGTGGAGCTTGCATTGTTGCCAGTGCTTTGACCTTGGTGCAAATGATCCGAGGGAGTTATGGTGGGGAAAAGGCTCTGGGGTGGAGGCTAGGCGAGTCGCTGAGCTGGAAAAGCCAAGGACAAGCTCTCCTGTTCCACTACCTGGCCTTGAGGCCTCCCAGAACAAACATGCATATTTCCAAAGCAACCAATGGCCAGTCACCAGGGATGTGGGATGTGACAGCTGGCAGGTACCGGGCTGTTTCACGGGTCCAACATCCTTGCTTTACAGATGAGGAATGAGTGCGAGTCTGAGTGAGGGGAAGTAACGCGCCCAGGACATATGACTGATTAATGGCAGACCTAGATGAAAATGAGGTTCATAATGCCACATTGAGAGCCCTGGGGAGCCATGAAGGTGGGGTTGGGTGTCACTGGTCTGGGAGGGTTGTCTGGTTAATTGCCACCACTGAAGATTCCACCGATTCTACAGAAGCAGTCAAAGCATTTGCACAGTTAGATCCAACGAAGCAAACAGACTGAAGTTTTCCATTTACAGCTGCCTGCTTAGCATCCTGTAGGCACTGCCATGATGAGTTTTTACTTAACGTGCAAGCCACCTGGCATTTCTACACGCCTGCAAATTATTTAGTGGCAGTGATGTAAATATTAGCTGTCGGTTGATCTGTTTTATTTTATTTGACAGTGAAAAAATGCAAAGCCAATTGAACGATAGCTTTAGAGAGAGGCAAAATTGCCTAGAAATGGGTTTGTTGTTAGTATTTTACATATTTACTATTTATTCTTTTCAACATCAATCTGAATGTTATGAAGAGAAAGATTGTTGGGTTGGCTTTAACTGTGATTTTTAAGGGCAACAGGGGTATGGGGAAAATAAAGCAAAGAAGTATGCCAAGTTTTGCACTCTTGCACAGGTGGTAAGAATAAGATTGCCTAAGGATAGGTAATTAGGAAAGAAATAATAAAAATGGCATTGGATGCATGTTAAAAAATTACCCACTTCTAGCACAAATCAGGTTCATTGGAGTCATAGAAACTTGCTCTGGAAACTAGCAGTTCTTACTGTTTTCAGCTCTTCTGGAAACACTGCGGGGCATTCTGATGTCCTGGTCTAGAGTTTTGGTCATATCTCTTATTCACCACTGTACCCTGAACAATGGGCATAGGGTCTGGTGCATAATAATTTATTGACACGTATTTGTCACATGGGAATTTCCTTTTCAAGTTAGGATAAAGATCTCATGACAGACCCTCTCCTGTACCATATAAACTAGAAAAACCTAAATGGAGTTTAAAAAAAAGTATATTTAAAAAAGCCATCTAAGAGCTGTGATGCAAAGGACTCCAAAGAAACAAATTCCACACACAGACTCACTTCTAGGGGAAGTAAGATCAACAGACGCTTTCCTCTCTGAGGACATTTGTCAAGTCTGTGCAAGGGCAGACAGAGGACATTTTCTGGGGTGGGAAGAACCCGGAGGCATTTTTATGGCCATGTTGGCTGGCCATGTGGATAGAAATCAGGAGGAGAACCAAATGCAGGCTAATTCTCCTTGCCCACTTATTCACTCCCATGGGACTGCTGAGTGTGTAGTCTGCAGAAATTGAGGGATGGGCTGGAAAGCATTTGCATAGTTGTTTTTATATGCTTCGTCAAAAACTTGTGTAACATCCGGGCATTTCTAGGATAGTTGTAGACTTTCAGTCTACCTGTTTTGGAGCCTGGTCTTTTGCCCATACATTGAGCAGTCTGAGCATCAGCATATCCTTCCTTCTGCGTTATTCCATAGATGTGATTCAGTAATGCATGAGAGAGGAAAGTGAGGCTGCTTGGGGCTCTCTAAAATTCTTGGATCTCTGGTTTAAAATCTTTAATTATTTTTGGAAAATTCTCTGCTATTTTCTTTTCAAATATTCCTTTTGCCTTGTTTTCTCTCTTTTACCCTTCCAGGATCGCAATTATATGCATGCAAGCCCACTGTATATTGTTTCATAATTCTTCAATAATCTGTTCTTTTTATTTTCTTACACTTTAGTTTCTTCTTCTATGTCAAATAGATAGTTTCTATTGATCTATCTTTGAGTTCACTGATTCTATACTTAGCAGTGTCAGGTTTACTGTTGAGCCTGGCAAAGGCATTCTTTATTTCTGTTACCATGTTATTTTTTTCCTACTTTTTTTTTTTTGGTTTTATAGTTTCCATCTTTCTCTTGAAATCCTCCATTTGTTCATACTTTTTGTCAACCTTTTCCACTAAAGATTGATTAAATAATCATACTTATTTTACTTTTTAATTAATTTTTCTTTTTTCTTTTTTTATTATTTCAGGTGTACAAAACAATGCACTAGTTATCCTTTTCACCCCTCACAAAGTGACAACCCCCCTCCTCCCATCCTCTGCCCCACCGATATCATACATATCTATTACAATTCCATTGACTCCACTCCCACACTATACTCCACATCCCGTGACTATATATATATATTAAATTATGGTTGACATATAATATTATTCAACAGCAGCTTCAGATGTGCAGTGCAGTGGTCAGGCCTCTACACCATCTATGAGGTGGTCTCTCTCACAAGACATGAGTCCCTCTGGCCTGCTAAAATCATTTACAACATTATTGATTATGTTGTCTTTCCTATCTCTGTGACAATATTGAAGTTACCAATTTAAATCATACTTATTTTAAATTCCCTGTCCAATAGTAACAACACCTGGGTCACCTTTGAACCTAGTTTTGTTGATTTCTTTGTCTCTTGGAAGAAGTTTGCTTTTTCTTGATTTTTGGTGTCTCAGAATTTTTGTGTTCATTCTGGACATCATGTGTAGAGCAGTAGAGGCTGAAGTAAATAGTATTATACTTGGAGCAGACAAATCCTTTCTCTCACCTACTCTGTCAGTGTGGGGTTGAGTCCCTTATCAGCAGCTGAACTGGGTTTGGGTCTTCTTGCCGCTGTGGCTATGTTCAGTGCACCACCACCCTCACTGAATTTCTCTAGTGCTGCCTTATACTCATGGAGGGGCCTGGGGTGTTAGAGGCTGTTTCTCAATGTTCCTTCCCTCCTTCCAGCTTTAGGCTTTCTCTATGTGCCTCTGTTAAAGACAGGGTCTCTCTCTATGCTCTTGCTCCTTTCTCAGTGATAAACTCTTGTTTCTTATTACTTGGTGCTTGGTAGCTGGGTAGTTGGAATTCTTGGGTTCTCTGTTGACCTAGTTCAAGCCTCAGTCTTAGGCAGGCCTATGTGCCAGTGTCTTTAGTCTGGGGCTTTCTAAGTGATGTGGTCCCTCCTCCCTAGGGTAGCCAAACTCTGCTTTGTGTCTTTGGTGCAATTTTTGTGGGAAAGGCCTTCAGTGGTATTTGTCTAGGACCCTGGACTTAGCGCTGCTCACATCCCCACCCCAAGAGGAGAAGATTTGTATTTTCACCCTGCTCCTAGGCCCCAATGGGTCTTCTCTTGTGCTCGGTGGGAGGTAGGGCTTGCTGTCCCTCCCCCAGAGGCGTGAGAATTTTGTTTCCAGTGGAGTAGGGTCCATGTGGGGCTTATGTGCTTTTCTTGCATCTGTGGCTGCTCCCTTCCTCCAGGCCTGTACCACTGAGGAAGCTTATCCCTGTCTTTCCCCCAATCCCTGGCTCTTTTCGTAAGCACTTTCCAGAATTCTGTGGAAAAGAACCTGCACGTGAGTGCAAACCATCCTGGTGTCTGCTGACGTTCTATCTTCTCATGCAAGCCCATACTCAGCCTTTTGCGGTTCCTTAGAACTGTAGCTGAATTCGTCTCACCTGCTTCTCTGGTCTCAGCTCTCCTCCTCTCATACTGTGCTCCAGTGAGCAGGGGCTTGCACCCCACTTTGGAGCTACCTTCATTTCTTTGGATTTCAGGATACTTGGTAGCTGCAACCTCAGATCTCTGATAGGTCAAAACACCTTATGATTTTGTAATTTATTCCGCTTTCTCTCCTCATGGTAGGAGTGATGCTTTTTCCAGCGTTCTGCCTCCCAGGTGGAAGTGAAACATCCCATTTTTTCCCCCCCTCTTTTCAACTTTAGTATTTCTTTGGGATTTTTCTCTAAATATTTCTGGGGGAAAAAAAAATCTTAATTTCTTTCCAAATGTGATGCTGGGGTTAATGAAGCTGGCAGAAGCCGCGTTCGTTTTGCAGGCCCTCAGAGTCTTTGTGCTTCAGAGGGTTCTAGTGATTGGATTTCATTTTAATTTTTAAATTTGTAATATATTTAACTTCATAATTAAAGGCCTTAGGATGGCCCAAAATTTCTTTTAAACACATAGGCTTGACCTATTTTATTGCCTCATTGTGACAAGAGCTGATTAACAAGCATCTAAAATTATTCTTCTTCATACCGTTCCTCACATCGAACAAAATAGTTCTACTTTTCTTTTCTCAATATGCCCTCCTGGAAGTGTAGATATTTAGGAAAACCCAAACCAAGATTAACTGCCCAGAAATCACAGTACAGCAAGGACTCATTGAACTGGCTCTTCTGGAATCCCAAAGCTATGGTTAGTGTGCTTTAAGAGAAAATCTCTCCTTGCCGTTTTCCCTGTGTGACGTTCTCTCCGTGGTCATGGCCCAAGTTACCTCGCTGCCTCTTTACGCTGGGAGTACAGAGGGGAGCCCCACCCGGCGGCTCTCGTGTGCTCATGACAGTTCAAGCCGGATCCTCTCATAAACACAGCCTTCGACGAGCTTCACTGAAGCCTAAATTTAACGGCCACTGGAGTCATTTCCAGCACCGACTACTGAGGGTGGCAATTAGTTTATAGTTAATTAACTGGTGTTAAGCTTAGTCTTGGCAATGCGCTCGAAGTTTAAAGAGGAGGGAAGAATGGAAGAGGAGGAGGCTTAGCCAGGCAAATGACAAAAACGTAGCTGGAAGATGCAAAGGTAAATATGAAGGGTTTGTGCAGGAGTTATTTTGTATCACTACTTCTGTGCAGGGATGTTTCACTTAGATTAATGCCCACAGTTAGAGTGGATAAACATGCTTCTTCTGTTTGACAGAAGGTATTGGCTTTAATTAGAGTGCTCTTCTTTAGGCAGCGAGGCTCATTAATAACACTGTTTATTGTTCCAGGGCTTCCTCTAGGAAGGGACGGACTGGACGGTGGATTGTACATTCTCATCTGCATGGCTCGGGAAGACCCCACACCGACCTGGTGGTTCTGGACCACGGTGTGATTCAGGGCACAGAGGGGAGTCTGCAGATCTCACCCCGACTCCTGCAGAGTGCAGCGGTGAAGGGACCAGCTCCAAAAGCTGATGAGATGACAGTTCAGCCATTTAACACTTGAAGGTCCCGAGTCTAAGCTGTCCCTTTTCTCTCTCATCTGACATCGCTGGTAAGTGAGGAGCTCCACAATATGAATGTTCTAGGTGGGGGCTGGAAATCTATGTAGCCAGGGGCCAAATCTGGTCCGCAGATGAATGTTGTAAATAAAGTTTTATTGGAACAGAGCCATGCTCATTTGCTTAGTGTTGTTTATGGCTGCTTTCATGCTACAATAGTAGAGTTGAGTTATTATGATACAGGTTGTATAGCCCTAAAAGAAAAAGTCTGCCAATTCCTGTCCTAGATCACTGAAGCACCAGAACACAGTGATGCTTCGAGATGGAATCCACCCAGAGTGTACTGCATGTGTTGTGTTTGTCTTCAAGATGAGAATTACATGGACAATAATTTGACTTTCAAGGAAAACGGCAGCCACTGGCCATTCAGTGTAGGGACAAGCATCTTTACCTCACCCAGACTGTGCTGTGTTTCCAGTGATAACCTGAAACCATCAAAAGAATTGTTTTGTCTTTTTCGGCTCATTTTAATAATTTTTTTGTTACTGTCAGCCTATTAGCATGAGTTTTGCAGCTGTCACTTACACCTGCTTCTAAATGTCCTAACCCTTCTGTTGGGTGGGTAGTTTGACGCTTCTAATAACAGTAGTCTAGGGGGGGAAAAAAGAGAAAATGATCCTGTGAGAATTGCATCTAAAGTAAGTGTCAGACGTCTGCTTCCAATTATTTTACTCCAGGGCCCACAGTGAGGGCTGATTTGTTGGCTCTCTCATTCAGCCAGCATTGGTGGAGCGTGACTCTGATTGTGTCCCTGTTTCCAGTGTCTAGTGAGGGATCTGGTCATTGCCCTGTCACCCAGATGAGTATTTGAATACAGAGTCAAGAGCAAAGTCTGACAGAAAGGAGCACAGGTCCTACCTAAGCACGTGACTGAGGAACCTGATCTCACCTGGAAGGCTCCCATAAGGCAGGAGGACTTGCCCTGAGGAGGAGGCTGAAGGTGGAAGCCACCTCAAGGCTCTGCAGGGGAAGGGTCCGTGATGGGGTGGAGGCCATGTGGCTGGGTCTGCAGGGAAAGCACTGTGAGGCGAGGTGGGGGCTGTGTCAGAGCCAGATCCTGTGGGGCCCAGCAGACCACAGAGGAGAGATGAAAACCCTTGAATGGTTTTGGGGGAAAGGAGCCCAGATGGGGACCCCGATGCTTTAGAGAGGTACCTTAAGTTCCTTGAGGGCTCTGAGAGAAGGCCCCGAGCTGGGGGTGGTGACTCCTAGTCATATGACCTTTCTTGCTAGCACCCAGGGGCCAAGAGAAGCCAGTGGGAAAGTGTCAGACCTCCATTCTGATCTCAAATGTGTCTATAACTCATTGTGCAAAACAAAGAAGTTCCAAATGTCTGAGACTGTCCCCATCCCCAGAACTCTTGTGACTACAAGACTCTCATACTGGGCCTGTTACAAGTCATCCTTGACAGGACTCAGTCTGGGCACAGATGTTGAGGCTGACCTGACTCCTCACTTTCCCCATGTCATACACCCTCCCTATCAGCTTCCTCTGGGCCTGTTGGAATTTTTAAATCATTATATCTTTCTGCTTTTTAAAAGCAAACAGACAAAACATCTAGATTGCATTGGTGTTGCATTTCCAAGAAAATAGATGATAAGAGAGGGGAGTATTACGTGAGCATCACCATTGGCTACCTGGCTAGCCCCATGAAATGGCAGAATCTTGGCTTTTTCACTTGTATCCAAGGGCCTGGTCTTCAGCTTTGCATTTTCAGAAACTCATTTGGCCCATGTTTCTCTGCAGAGCTATAGCACGTAGGTGTGCACAGTGATATATATGTACACATGCATGCATATGTTAACAAGCCATCTGCTGGTTTGCTAAGTGTCAGGAGAAATGTGCCCATGAACTAAATGTTTGAGACAGAGAAACCACAAGGCAGGTCACAGAGCAGGTGTTTCCTTGGGAGCACAGAGTCTGCACGAAGAAAACTGGTTGATCTTAGAAAGGTGACCCGGGTCGCTGCTGCATGGGGTGGCCTTGCCAACAAGTTGTTATGGTCTGTATTAGTCAGCTTGGGCTGATGTAACAAAGTACCACAGACTGGGTGGCGTAAGCAATAGGAATTTATTGCTTCACAGTTGTGGAGGCTGGAAGTCTGAGATCAAGATGTCGGCAGGTGTGGTTTCTTCGAGGCCTTTCTCCTGGGCGCGTAGATGGCCATCTTCTCCCTGTGTCTTCACACGGTTTTCCCTTTGTGTGTCTCTGTGTCCAAATGTCCTTTTCTCATAAGGGCACAAGTCATACTGGATTAAGCTCTGCTCTAATAACCCCATTTTAACTCAACATCTTGAAAGACTCTATCTCCATGAACAGTCCCATCTGAGATGCTAGGGGTTAGGAATTCAACATGAATTTTGAGGGAACTAAATTTAGCCTGAACGTGGTCAAATCTAGGATGCTGGTAACGTTTGCTCCTAAGAGTCTACATTTTTTTTTAATACTACCACTGTTGACCCACCCTTTACACAGACAGGCTATGACACAAATGAGTGGATTTCTGCCCATTGTATGCCAATCACAATGCAATTCTGCTTTCTGAGATTTCCTGGGGTTTGCTGTCCTTAAACTTTTCTGTCACACATTAGCACCCTCTCAGTTCATTCCCACAGGGTTGATCACACCCATTCTGTGAGAGTTTTACTTCCTGAGCTCGGAGAGAGCATAGGTGCAAGTTCTTTTGGGGTAGCTTTCTGTCCTTTTCCTCAACCCCCTCCACAAACTGCCAACAGATATGACTATATTCCCAGTAAATAAGACAAGGAATACAAAGAATTATTGGACCAGGTCTGGGAATTGCAGAGAGAAAAATCTGAACAAAGAAAACATCTTCTGTGGGTGCCACAATGTTGGGAGAAATCCAAAAATATCTTGATAGCCTGGAGCAGTGGCCAGATTTGAACAACATACAGTCTGATTGGGTGTAATTGTGCAGTCTGGTATTTACATTAAAACAATTTAGCCATAAAACATAAGACAGAGGAGACGTGGATTCACAGCAGGGAAATGACGTAGAGACTTTGGCTGACAGTGAGTTTCCTGGGGGTCGGCCATGTGTCTCAGCTCCCAAGGGCCAGTGCAAGCCTGCAATGACAGTGTTTTGTCTAAATGGGGGAGGAAATGGTCTTGTTTTTCTTGGGATATATCAGGTTACTCTTGGGTCAGTTCCTTCAGATGTGGACACCACGCTTTAGCGCAATGAAACCACACTGGTTCTTGAAATTATGTCCTGGGGTAAAGGGTGGAGGAACAGGGGTATGACAAAGAGAGGAATTGAGACTTGATATTATCCATGGTCTCAGGCATCCACAGGGGTCTTGGAAGGTATCCCCTGCATGCTGGACATATTAGAGTATTTGCAGTGTGGTCAGGTAAAAGATAGGTGGACATGCTCTGTGTGGATACAACACGAAGACCACTGGGTGGAAATTAAAGGGAATTTTGTTCTTTACCAATCTAGTATCTAACAGATACATCAGAGGCTGGAGATGTTTAAGCAGAAACTGGGCTTGGAGAGAAACTTGGGAAAGAGGATGTAGAGATGATTCAATTATTGAGAATAAAAGAAAAAGCACAATTTAAAAAAAAAGAAAAGTAAACCGTATGGAAGAAATACATCCAACATATATCAATAATTACAACAAACATAAAAGCATGAATGCAACTATTAAAAGATGCATAACCCAAATAAATATGTGTTGTTTATAAGGGGAAAACGTAGGCTGACAAAAAAAGTTAAAATTAAAGAGATAGCAAAAGATATACCAGATGAATATTAACAGAAAGAAAGCTAGTAGCTTGTAGCTATAATAGAAAGTAGCAATATTAATATCAGAAAAAATATACTTCCAAGTCACATTTGTTTCTTTATTTTAATTCTCTGTACAGCACTTTACCTGATATTTTTCCCCCCCATCTACTCCATGCTAGATGCTAAATTCCATGAGAATAGGAACCGTGTTTATTCTATTCATTGCTGAATCTGGAGTGCCTGGAACATTTCTTGGACCAAAGAAAATACTCAGTGAGTATTTGTTGAATGGAGTAAGGCTCCCAAGATTTTTTCGAATACTGGGAGTCTAGGATGAAGGGTGTACAGACCAGCCCTTGTTCTGGCTATCTGTTGCTCCGTAACAACTAACGCCAACACTTAGTGGCTCAAAACGCCAACTTGTTATTATCTACTGTGGTTCTGTGGGTTCACTGGGCTCAGTGGGGCAGTTCATGGTTCGCTCCTTTCATGAAGCTGCAGTCTTCGTGGCTGGAGCTGGAGGTACCTAAAAGCTCAACTATACATCCAAGATGGCGCATTCACACGTTTGGCAGTTGATGCTGGTTGTCGGCTGGTAGCTCGGCTGGGTCTGTCTCAGAGGGTCTACTCGTATATATGGCCTCTCCATGGGGCTCGGGCTTCTCACAGCCAGGAGGCTGGAATCCAGTAGCAGGTGCTGTTAGAGACAGGAAGTGGAAGCTGTCAGTCTCTTAAAGCCTGAGCCCTGAGAATGACACATGGCTACTTCTGTCACAGCACAGTCTATTGGTCAAGCGTCATGGTGTCCACCTGGATTCAAGGGAGGGGACATAGATGTCCTCCACCCACTTCTCAGTGGGATAAGCATCAGAGAATTTGTGGTCATCTTTTTGTATATTTTTAAAATATTTATTTATTTATTTTTCACTGCTATGTGGGATATAAAACTGAAAGCAACAAGGAAACAAGACAAACAAACAAAGAAACAAAAACCGGCAAACAGACAATAGTTTAGTGGTTACCAGAGGGTAAGGGGGGCGGGGGGTGGCAGATGAGGGTAAACGGGGTCAAATATATGGTGATGGAAGGAGAACTGACTGTGGGTGGTGAGCACACGATGTGATATGTAGATGTGGTCATCTTTGACCTCCCACAGACATCCGAATGAGGGGACTTTGCTTTCTATCTCTATGAATGACAGTACTTGGCAGATATGACTTGCTGAGTCTGAGTCATATGTCTCCCCAGGGAAGGAAATCCCACCACAGAAAGAAAAGAGTGCTGCTCTAGAATCTGCAGGATGTGTGGTCTGGGTGAGATGCCCTCCAAGCCCCCTTTCCAGCGCTCACATTCTTAGATGGAAATGTTACTGAACAGACCAGTGATTCAGTGAAACCTCAGAAGGTTGCGGGTTTCACCGACGGAAAGGATTTGAGGTCTGCCACCAAGAATTACACACTTCCTCCCAGTCCTTTCACAGAGGTTAAGCACGCCTGTCTAGAGCTCCCCGCCTGGAATTTGATACCAAGAACAGTGCCTTAAGCAACGCAGCACCTGGTCCCCTGTGACATGGAGTTGTACCGACCTGTGACTCATGGCACTTTTCCTCTCAAAAAGCAAGGAAATATATAAGCTCATGTGGGCTAGCCAGTGGTTTTGGTTAGGGTTAGGTCTTAGAGGTTGGACCCACTTTGGAATTTATTTCTCTTGCTTTATTACCTTCTCTCCTGAAGCTTGTCGATCTCTGATCTAGAGGGCCTTGGGGGCCCTCAGGTGCCCTAGTGGTGTCACAACCCCTTGGCCAAACCCTGGCAGAGGAAGGATGCCTTCTTTGAGACCCTGGCCCACATTTGTCATGGAGAAGACCCTGGAGCCCCTCTGGAAACTCATGTTATCTGCTTCCTTGTTGCCCACAGCCTGGGGCACTGAACAGTGGCAGGGACAGCATGGGGATCCTGCTAACGGCCTGGGGAGGCTCAGAATGCCATTCAGAGTCTCCTTGTGCAAAGAAAACCCTCTGTCTTCGCCAACTGCTGAGGATCCTGGTCCTAGGCCCCGCATGTCTTTGAACATGCTGCACAAATATTCATCAAATGACACCCCCCCCCCAAGAAAATCAGGCACTGTGGATACTTTACAGGGGAAATTAGGTAATAAGCACCCTATTAGCTTCTCAGGACTGCCCCAACCAAGTGCCATAAACGGGTGACTTAATACAACAGACATTTGTTCTCTCATAGGCCTGGGAGGCCAGAAGTGTAAAATCAAGACGCTGGCAGGGTTGGATCCTTGTGGAGCTCTGAGCGGAGTCCACTCCATGCCTTGTCCAGCTCCGGGGGCGCCAGCAGCCGCTTGGCATTGCTTGGCGTGTGGATGAGTCACCGTCACCTCAGCCTCTGTCTTCGCCCGGCCTTCTCTATGTGGGTCTGTGTCCTCTCTGCTTCTTGTAAGGACACAGGTTCCACTGGCCTGACCCTAATCCCATGTAACCTCACTTACTAAGGAGAACTGCAAAGACTCTAATTCTGAATAAGGTCTCATTCTGAGGCTACTGGACGTCCCTGAATTTTGGGGTGGCCACGACTCAGGCCACTACAAGGGCCAAAGTGCACATGGGGTGGAAGGGCAGCGAGGGGTCATGAACCCAGGAGGTTTCAAGGAAGCCAAGCTGTGTTGGGCCCCCAGCTTTGGAACACAGCGTCCGGCTGGCCCTCACTCGTGCTAGCCCAGGGCTCCCTGCCAGGTGCCTATCTTGCCTCATCACTTCATCTGCTTCCTGTACCTTCCTGGAATTTTAGGTTTCGATGACCTGAGTCTTAAATGGTTTCTGGAGCGTGTTGTACTATTTTATTGATTTTTAATTATTTTGAGTATATATATATATATATATATATATATATATATATATATATATATGGTCTTGCTTGTTTCACTTCACTTCTGACTGTTTTTGGATGAAGGAATTTTAGAGTTTCTGTTCGTCCCTTTAAAATGCCCCTACTTTTAAATTTTAATAATTTCTTTTATCTTTTCTCTTGTAATGTTCAATGCCCATTTTTGAGCTTTTTAAGTTTTAAAAATTATTTTTTAAAGTTTTAAAACAATTTTTTGGGTTTTAAAATTGCCTTTTAGTTTGTTGCATTACTCTTTAGAATATTTTCTATTTGATTTTTATCATATCATAGATTTACTATTTTTATATTGGCCAGTAAAACATTTAAATTGCATTTGCCTACCTTGCCCTTTACCGCTTAATTATAAAACTTTTAATCTTTAATATTTTTACTTCTAAAATCAAATCTAATTGTATTTCTCTTTAGTGTCCTTTTATAGCTTTTTAAAGTATTAAATGTTGTAGATAAGCCCTCAAAATCTCTCTCTCTCTCTTTTTTTTTTTTTTGGTTTTGTTTTTGTTTTTGAGCTGACCTGTTTCACCTTTGTAAAAATTTCTAGTCTACAAGTCTGTGGGCAAAGAGCGGGGACATATCTGAAGAATAAGAGAAAATCCATGTGATAAACAGAGGGTTGTATTCGTTTTCTATTGCTGCAGGACAACTTATCACAAACTTAGCAGCTTAAAACACACTCGTTTATCAGCATCTAGTGTTGTAGGTCAGAGGTCTGGGAGTGGCCTGGCTGGGTGCTTTCATGGCTGAAATCAAGATGCCATTCAGGCTGTGTTCCTCACCGGAGGCTCTTGAGAAGAATCCATTCCTAGCATCATTCAGGTTGCTGGCCAGACTTAGTTCCTTGTGGTTGTAGGACTGAGTTTCCATTTCCTTGTTGTTTGATTTCTGCTCCTGGAGGCCGCCCCGTCACTCCTCACAAGGCCCCCTCCATCTTTAGAGCCAGCCATGAATCCGTCATGCTTTGACCCTCTTTCCAGGAACAGCCTAGTTCCAACTAGGTTGTTTAAAACAATTTAACACTGTTTAAGACAGTTTTATTGGTATGTAATTTACATACCATATGATCCACCCATTTAAAAGTGTACAATTTAATGTTTTTCAGTAAATTCAGTAAATTATGTAACCATCACCACAATCTAATTTTAGAACATTTTTATCATTCTCTCCCACCCGTCCCACTCCCCCCAACCAAAGAAACCCCATACCCCATTTTTAGTCACTCCCCATTTCTCCCTGGTCTCAACAGTCTACTTTCCATTTCTGTGGATTTGCCTATTCTGGACATTTCCTATAACTAGAATCACATAAGGTTTGATCTTTTATGATTGGTTTCTTTCTCTTAGGATAACGAAGTTCATTCATGTTGTAACATCTATCAGTACTTTGTTCCTTTCTGTGGCGGAATAATATTCCATCGTGTGGACACACCACATTTTGTTAATTCATTCACCATTTGATATATATTTGAGTTGTTTTCATTTTGTAGCCGTTATAAGTAATAATGTCATGAACATCCATGTACAAGTTTTTGTGTAGACATATGTTTGCAGTTTTCATAGGTACAGACTTAGGAATGGAATTGCTGGGTCAAATGGTAACTCTGTGCTGAACCTTATAAGAAACTTCCAAAATGTTTTCCACAGCAACTTCACCATTTTATATTCTCTCCAACAATATATGAGGGTTCTAATTTCTCCACATCGTTACCAACACTTGTTATTGTTTACCTTTTTTTATTATAGCCATGTAGTGGATGTGAAGTGGCATCTTATTTTTGATATGCGCTTTCTTAATGACTAACGAAATTGAGCCTTTTTTTCAGGTGCTTATTGGCTGTTTGTATATCTTTTTTGGAAACTTGTCTACTCAAATCCTTTGTCCATTTTAAAAACTGTTTTGTTTTGTTTTTTATTAAAGTTGTAAGAGTTTTTTATATATTCTGGAGATTAGACCCTTTTCAAGTATTTGATTTGCAGGTATTTTCTCCTATTCTGTGGGCTGTCTTTTCTCTTTCTTGATAGTGCCCTTTGAAGCATGTAAATTTTTAATTTTGATAAAATCCAATTTATCTGCTTTTTTCTTTGGTTGCTTATGCGTTTGGTGTCACATCTAAGAAGACTCTGCCTGACTGAAAGTCAAGATTTTCTCCTATACTTTCTTCTAAGAGTTTTATAGTTTTAGCTCTTACATTTAAGTCTATGATCTACATGTATTTTGAGTTAATTTTTTATATGTATGAGATAGGAGTCCAACTTCATTCTTCTGCATGTAGATATCCAGTTTCCCCAGCACCATGTGTTGAAAAGGCCACTCTTTCCTCATTGAATTGTCTTGACACCTTTGTCAAAAAAAAATCAATAAACCATGTACAGATAGAGTTTTTTTTCCAGATCCTCATTTCTAATCTATTGATTATTATGTCTATTTTTATGCCAGTATCACAGTATTTTGATTATCATCATTTTATAGTAAGTTTTAAAAATGTTCCCATTTCACAATTTTTAAATTTGTGTCTTCTAACTCTGTCCTTATTTTTAAAGATTGTTTTGGGTACCCTGGGTCCTTGCATTTCCATATGAATTTTAGGATCAATTTGCCTATTTCTGCAAATGGGAAAGTTGGGATTTTGATAAGGTTTTCACTGACTCTATAAATCATTTGGGCAGTGTTGCCATCTAAATAATATTAAGTCTTCCAATCCATGAGCACAAGATAACTCTCCATTTATTTAGGTCTCTTTAATTTCTTACAATAATGTTTTATAGTTTTTGATGTTCAAGTTTTGCACTTCTTTTATTAAATTCATTCCTGAGCATTTTATTTTTTGGCTGCTTTTAAATGGAGTTGCCTTCCATAATTTCATTTCAGAATTACCAGCATAGAGGAATATAATTGATTTTTAATATTGATCTTGTATCCTGAAACCTTGCAGAACTCATTTATTAGCTCTAATAGTTTTTTGGGTCAACCCCTTATGATTTTCCTATATACAAGATCGTGTTATTTACTTTAAATAAAGATAATTTTGCTTCTTCCTTCCCAATCCATATGGCTTTTGTTTCTTTTTCTTGCCTAATTGCCCTGTCTAATACCACCTTCAGTAGAAGTGGCAAAAAGAGAAAACCTTGTCTTCTTCCTGATCTTAGAAGAAAAATTTCAGTCCTTGTCATTAAGTATATTTGTAGTATGTTTTAGGGGATGTTCTTATGTTGCTATCTTTATGAGATTTTATCTGTTGGAGATACCTACTGAAATATATACAGATGAAATAATGTGATATCTATGATTTACCTTGAAAGAATCCAGCAAAAAAGGGAATAGAGGGTATAAATGAAAGGGGATTAGCCGTATTTTGATAATTATTGAAGCTAGCTGATGAAAACAAAAGAATTCATTATTCTATTTGCTCTAATTTTGTGTACTCTTGAAAATTTCCATAATGAAACTTTTAAAAATCATCAGATACATATTCTCTACTCAGTCCCCAGATCCCAACAGATAATTGGTTAAGGGCTCTAGAACAGGACAAAGGCTCAGTTGGACTTAATTCGCATCAAGTGATGGAAGACATGTCCAGCGCTGTGCTCGGATGCAGGAGGAGCATCTCTGGTCACTGTGTCTTGGCATAGGTCTGGCTCCTTTGTGAGATCAGGGTACACACCTGATCATTCCCTGGGTGAGTCAAGTTCCGTTGAAAGAGAGCACTGTCTTAGTGTGTCTTCTCTGAATGAAGGCTCTGGGTGGGGCCGGGGTTCCAGCCTCAGTAGTTTACCTGGGAGGTAATGCTAGGAACATTAGCAGCAAATGGAGAAGCGAGATGGGGAAGGGAGGACACCCAAGAAACAGTGCATTATTAAGTCAATTACTGCCTGGGACAAGGACCTTAAATCACTGAGGAACTTCGGGCGACATCACGGAACGTGCCCCAGAGTCATCCCATCCTAGGTGCTGGGGTATTAGCACACTAACTCCTCAGCCTTTCATTAAGAGTTGTCTCCTGGGGGCTTTAAATCTCCAGCCTTCAGGCAAAGAGATGCAGTCGCTGGGGTTGGAAACAGGATGGGCCCTCGTTACAATGGTCAGGCTTAAGGGCATGGGGTGGGGGTGGGGCGGTCACGGACAGCATCTGCTACAGCGAAAGTGTTTACTGCACAGTATATCTACCTTTAATGCATTTCCATAGCATCCTGTCCTGCCACGGGTGTCATTTAACATTTACCCAGAAATTCACCTCTTTCCCAGGAAATGGAACACAGAGTGGGCTTATTAGCCGCTTACTTCAACTTCACCTTCTCCTCCAAGGTCATCCCATAGATTCCCAGAGAAGCAATATTGAAGATGAAAGAAAGCTGTGATGCGCTCTCCCGGGCTGTCCCAGACATCTATTATGCAATTTAACTCCGCAAAAGGCAACAGAAGTGACTCATGTTTTGAAGGACAAATGGAGGACTATCTCTGATTAGCCTCTGGCTTCAACCACGCTTTCTTCTGGGAAATCCGATCCCTTTCAGCTTGGTCTTCTTGGGCTCTCCAACAGCCTGGAAAGCAATCAGGAGCTCTGTGTCTGGCTCTCCTGGTAGCCAAGAGATGAGCCAGCCCCAGTGGAATGCTGATAAGTGTAACAATTGGCTCTATGGGGAAACAAAACAAAACAAAACAAATGAAACACCCAAAGCCCATATTTTAGCATTTCCCCATTTCTGTGGTGTGAATATTCACACCATGGCTGATTTCAGGCTACCGGAGGTTTAACAACTGGCTTGCAAAAGTCCTAAACGTTTACTAATTGTCTCCTGGGAGCGGTCACAAGCTGGCTGAAGCACAGCACAGCCACAGAGGGCCACTCCTGTCCTGGACACCCGTGGTCCAAAACCAGTCTCTGCAAATTCTACCGGGAGCTCCAACAGCACAGATGGGACCGGCTCTGTAGGGGCCACAGGAAAGCCATGGCTGACCCATGCCCCTTTGCCAAGGGGACCAGAGCCTCACAGCAGCTCTGCACAGACCCTGGCCAGCTCTGAACCCAAGGGAGGCTAGAAGATGAGAGCTGGGAAGATGCTGTTACTGACCTGCAGAGGCAAACAGCACAGAGACAGCCCTCATCAGGCCAAAAGGCTGGTAGACCGGTCTGCACTTACCCTTGGAGTTGACAGTCCCATGTTCTCAGTCTTGCTTAGCACACCCTGGTGGAGGTGACCAAACCTCACTCTCCATGAACTTGACCTGAGTTTGGTAATCCCAGAGTCACTCTTCATCATCACTTTTTGAGAGAACCAAGTTAAGTTTTGAGTATTGCACAGAGCCCAGTGTTTGGGGGGATAGCTAATGGAGCTAAAGACAAGCACCCATTTGCCAGAGAGAGGGGGTCTGTGTAGCCAAGAAGACAGGAAGGGAAAAGTCTGAAAAACGTCACGTTCAACCTAATTTAACTGTAAGGATATGGTTAAATTAGTTGACTAATTACATTTAAATTAGTCGACAAATTTTCTAAATTGGTATCTCACTAGAACTCCCAGGAAATGTAGATTAACGGGAGGAAACTGGGTTGGGAGATATTTAAAAAATACCTACACTTAGGATGATGTGAGAAGTTACTTTTGGAGATTCAACAGAAAAATTTTATAGTTAAAGAACCTGGGCTTTTGTCTGAGCCTAAGATTTTGATGCAACTCACATACATGTACCACAAGACAGTGTTTATCTGTCGTGTGAAATTGACAGGTCAGAGTGGTGGGTATCTTTTTTGAATGCTAAAAGGACCTACCATCAGCTTAACATCTTTAAAGCTTTTCAGTCCTGGGATGAGGAAAGGCGGCTTCAGCTAATAACGCTGACTGTTCCTCCTCTTGTTTTCTACTGTGGAGCTGAGAGATTACTGTTTCATTAGCAGGATTCCACACTGGGAACAAGCAAGCAGTTCTGTTTATTTTTTATCTGCTATATACTATCTCAGGGCTTCACACTGGAACTAAACAATAAAAGAGAAGGAAGGAAATTCTCTTCACTTTTCCTGTAGAGCCCCTGCAGGTGTCATCTTTGGGGAGTAGGAGATTGGCAGTGATGTGCAGGGAAACGCTGAGAACAGTGGGATCGAGAAAGTGTGGCGTGGTGGAAAGATTTCTTTGAAACCGGATTATGCTCCCCAATGTTATCTGTCAATATCTATCTATCTATCATCTATCTATCATCTCTCATCTCTCTCTCTCTCCCCTACTCTCCCCACCCCCATCTATCATCATCATCATCATCTCTCTCTCTCTCTCTCTAGAGCAGGCTGGCAGCTGTGGGACTGGGAAGAAGGTGTCATCGGGAGATACGTTTTAAAGGAAAGCTGATGGGATGTGCGGGAGGAGAGAGGGGTGGGAGTCGGGCTTTCTGGACAAGGCCGGCTGCCCTTGTGTGTCACCTGGACCACTGCACCAGCCTGTAACTGGTCTCCCTGCCTGTGCCTGTCATTTGCCACCCAGCGCCGAGGGAACTGGGAATGGACGCCTCCCCATGGCTGCCCTCCCCGAGGGCTTTCCCCTCGCACCTGGACGAGGCCTGGGGGGATGGGCTCAGCTACCTACAGCTTTGGTCATGTGGGTCTTTCCTCAGTTTCCTAAAAGTGCTTATTTCTTCCTGCCTCTAGGTCCCTGCTGGTTCCTCGGGAATGCCTCTTTCTCTTCCAACAGCTGCCTCGCGCCTGTCTTTAACTCAACTTAAATATCGCTCCCTTAGAGAGGCTTCCTACCAGTCTCCCTGAAGAGGTGCTCCTGCGCTCCCCTACGTTAGGCCCTTGCTTCCTTCAAAGCACTTCACTCCCTTTGTATTATTCCACTTGTGAGCCTGTTACTCGTTTGTAGCAGTTCTCTTACAACTGAAGCTTGGCCGGGGTCGCCATGCTTGTTGGTCCAACACCCTATCCACAGCGCGGAGCATGGGGCCTGGCGAGTGGATTAGTGACGAGAGATGAGATTTTTACAAGCAAGGATGCTGAGTGGAGTCGAGTTTGGAGGGGAAGAGTCTGATTTCAGTTTTGAACAAAGCATTGGCCTTGGTCTCCGGAACTCACACAAGCCAGTGGGTAGGGCTCCTCACGGCCATCCCTGCATAAGGAAATGGAAGCTCAGGAAGCTTCCGGCTTGCCAAGTGCACTGGTAACTAGGTGATACAGCCAGGCTCCAGTAGCACGGACTCACCTCCAAAGTGTGTGGTGTTTCCCACTCTCTCTAACTCACATTGAGGTAACTACTGACTGTCCAAGTTCAAATGCAGGTCAGGCAGGATGAAGGGGCAGATCCAGGCTTTGGATTCCACTTGCCTAGAAGCCATGGTTGAATCTGCGGGGCTGGGGTTGATGAGAACGCTAGGGCAGAGAGCGCAGACTGGAAAAGGCTGCCAAGTGCCTTGGGCTCCGAGTCCACCCGACACAGCTCTTCAAGGCTGAAGTATGTGAATGGCCCCGTTTCCCTCAGAGAATGGCCCGCACGGCTTGGATCTTCAGTGAGCCCCCCACCTCTGGCTCTGGCTGGCAACATGAGGGACGCCAAGGCGGGGGCAAGCTTAGCTCTTTCCAGAAAAGCTGTCTCAGCTTCCAAATCACTTTGAGAATCTGAAGAAAGCTAAGAACTTCATCGAGAAATACATGCAAATGGTCCTACATACCATTAACAGCATCATGGCTCCCCTGACCACCACCCGGAGGGCTCCCAGGAGCCAGAGACGCCAGATTAAGGACTACTTCCCTTGAAGGTCTTTTCTGGAAGGATTGGAGAAGGCTATGTGTGGAAGCTCTCTTGATCAGAGTTCCCAAGGGCATGGCTAAGATCGCAGACTACCTTAAGCAACTTCATTTTCTAGCGCAGAGGTTGGAGTGGCATTGGACATACTTATGTTTCCATTTTTAGGACAACGCTGCTCACTGAGAGATGGTGGTGGTGGCCAGAGGTACAGAATGGACGTCAGCTCATATATGCATTGGGACAGTAATGGGGACACTGTGAACTGCATGATCCACTCAGCGTGAACAAGTGTCAGGGATGCCCTACTGGTGCCAGTTTCTGAGTGTATCCTTTAAAGGTGTTCCTTTCACTGGCTTGGGGAATTCTTCATTCCATCATTCACGATCTTTGCCAGGCTTTTCTTCCAGGTGAGTGTAGTGAGTTGAGGGGAAAGGAATGGGCCCAGGTGGCAGAGTCCATTCCGTGGGGCTCTCTGGTTGTGATCATAGGCAAAAGTATTATTTCCTAGCGGTATTTAAACCTCAGTTTTCCAAGTAGTGCCTATTACATAGTCTATATGGGGATGCCCTAATAAAAAAAAGTTTGGGGGGGGGGAAATTAAGCCTCTTTTAAGATAGTTATATAAATATAACTATTTATAAATAAAGGGTAGGAAGACTTCAGGGTTAGTGATTATAGGACCTGAGGAGCAGAAGGAAAGGAGAGGGGAGTTTTTTCCACCCAGCACAATCCCCACCTTTCTGGGAACTTGGCTCATCTGTCTTCCATTCCGTTTCTTGCTCCCCATGGGAGCTGTCATGACAGAACTGCCTGGCCCCGCCCACTGGCTGCAGTGGGACGGATCTTCAGTGGGCACCTGACTCAACATGGGCAAGAGTGTTTTGTGGCGTTTTGGACTTGGGACTGAGAAAGAGAAGTCAGCCTTTTTCAGGCGTCTGATGTTTCGACATGCAACTGTGGTTTCCGTCGTATGGACTAAGGAAGAGAAGGGAGTTGGGTAGGGAGGTGAGAGATGCAGAGGGAGACTCTGAGATGGCAGTTTTCCCCCAAGATTCATTTGTTTCTGGAGTTGAGATGGATTCTTACTTTTGAATTCTTGAGACACCTTGGGATTCTTTAAATACATTCCCCTTTTTTCTTATACTACTGGTTTGGGTTTCTGATATTTGCAGCCCAAAAAATTCTCACTGTTGAAGCCTCAAGAGATTTAGGGTCATGTCTATCCAGGGTATAACCCCAGCCCAACTAAATGGCTGAACCAGGGCACACGGGCAGAGGGAGGGGCCTCCGCCTCTGAATTATTGAGGGTGGAACAGAAAAATTGGAGAAGGGACATTCCACAGAGTGCGCAGGAGGCCAGGAATGGATTGGCCATCTTGCCGAGAGAAGAGGTTAGAACAAATCTCAGGATCTCATTAATGTGGGGAGCCTCAGCCCAGAGCACAGCCCTCGGATTCCAGGGTTTCTATTTTGGTGCAGGAGTGTCTGATTAGACACGTTCCCTTGGAGAATCAAGGTGTCCTTGTGTGAACTGCATAAAAAGAATTACATTGCTATACGTAAAGAACGGACATAGAACAATGGGCTAAAATCTCTCCAATAAGTTCTTTTTTGGCTTCATTGAGTTAATGACTCAATCATAGAACCAGGGATGATGATCACCAGAAAGTCTTAGCTATGAAGATCAAAGTGATACGAATGTGAAGTGGGCATGAGTTATAGGGGAAAAAATGTAAGCTCACCTCAGGAAAAAGGAAAAACAATTTCAAAGCATGGACATATTTGTGGTCTCAGGAAAAAATGTAAAGTATGCCCAGCATCTGGCCATACCCAACAGCCTTTTCCTGCTGGCACTGCAGCCGTCCTTTCCCCAGAGTCTTATGCAATCAGAGACCCAGGAAAGGTGTGAAAATGACAGCTGCACTTTAGGGGAATTTGGCAGCTTAGTACGTCCTCATTTTTTCCCCTTTCTTAAGAGGCACCTTCATCATAAAAAAGCTAAGAGCTGGCAGAGATCCAAGGGGTCATCTGGGGTGCTTCGGCAAGGACTCTGGAGTGGGTTTCCCTTGTTTCACAACCCCTGAAACTGTCCATAAATGCATGTTACCTTCTTCTTGGTAGGAGGTCCATGGCTTTCATCAGATAGTCCCAGGACTTGTGACCCCGAACTAGTTAAGACCCACCATCCAACTAGTTCCAGATGAGGAGACTGAGGCCTGGGGAGAGGAGAGTCATGGTGACAGTCTCATGGGGAGGTCACCACAAAGCTTAGAAGAGAAACAAAATCTCCCAAGCCCTAGATTGCTCTTCCTGCACTGCTGTGCTTTGTAAAGAACCCATTGGTAGGTTTCTAAGGAAACTTAATTTGCTTCAGAAAAATGTGACAGCTGTAAGCCATGCTTTCCTTAACTGGGAATTAATGAGTAAATGAGAGCATTCTAGCTTCCAAAAGGGAAGAGGTTATTATAATGCTTCTGGTGATGACTCTGTGTTAAAGAAATACTACTCACCAATGCTCTTAAAGTTCTGTGTAAATATTAACTCATCAATCTTCATGTTGGCGCCACAAGACAGGATTTTCTTTTCTTTTCTTTTTTTTTTACTCAAGAATTACAGTTCTACTTCCATTAGATTCATGGCATCTTAAGAGTTAAAACTCATGAAGCAAAACAAAATACCTAGAAATAAATCAGAAAATATATCTAGCAGGAGGAAAAGGATCTGAGACTATCACTGGGTGCTGAATTTGGCATTAAGATTCCCGGCCACACGGGCAGAAAGGAGACATAGCGTCCATTTTTCATGCATGTTCCCAAGACAAACTAGTCTTATTTCCATTTTGCCATGGAAGAAATACAGGAGCTTATTTGCCATGTGCTCTTATGCAAATAACTTGGCATTTCTCCCTAAAAGGTTGACCTGTTTCTAGAACCAGGGTAGTAATGGGTGACGCCCCTTCCCAGGGAGAGCAGAATGGACAGTAACAGAAATTAAGAGGCTTCACCAACCCACCACCATGGAAATTTGGCTCCACAGTAATAATGGTTATTTTCAGCAGTTCATATTGTTTCCCTTTTGCTAAAGGCTCCTGCAGAGATCATTCCTCATCCAACTTCAATTTCTCGTGAACTCAGCTCTGCTCATGTGCCCGCCCTTTCAGCTTTGCCTCTCGTCATGGCAGATGCCTCCTCCACAATACCTCAATCCTCTCATTCGGATGCCCGGGTGTCATGACCCCACACTGCAAACCCTCCATGTGTCAGCCATGGCACTGAAAGATAATGCAGGGTGTCTCTTGAGTCATCATAAAAAGTTTATGAGGAAGCAATTTAGCAGCCATGCTACTGATCAGGGAATTAATACCTAACTACTTCCTTATTTCTGTTAACCTGCCCTTCATTATTGTAACTCTGCCTCTTCCAAGGTCATCAATGACCACGCAGTGTAGTGAGACAAGTGCCAAACTGATCAATTAATTTTTATAAAATACGTTTATTTTTTTTGTGTGTGTGAATACAAAAGTAATACAGTTCTTTGAAAACAGAAGAAAATTATGAATACAGATAATTATGAAAACACCTATAATAGCACCAGGATATGTCAACCCTGGAAGTGTGTTGCTTTAACCTTCCCTCAGGGAAAAACTGGTCATGTAGCTGCTGGCCTCCTGCAGTAGGTGGCCTCGGGACCTGCCTCAGCATTACACGCTTGGCCAGCCTCCCGCCATTGAGAGAGCATGGTCAGGATATGAGAACCTGGCCAGTACGAGTCCTGCCCGATCTAGGACTCTCCTAACAAGCAGCTTTCGCTCCAGAGTTCCCTACTGGGTTGGCAGAGGCCAGAAGACTCACTGAGGATTATGTTCCGTGTTCCACAAGCAGGGCTGGGGACATGCTGCTCCCTAAGGCCACCAGGAACAAGTGGTGAGAGTGGCCTGGCATCACTCAGGAGTTCAAGGGAGCCTCTCCCAGTGTGCTCCTCTCCACCTACCCACTGTCCTGAGCCTTCTAATCCCTTTGTCCACCACCTGCCAGGACAATTTAGGCAACTCCCTTTGTCCCATATGGGCTAGTTTCTACTTGGAACTACCTTAAGCCAAGGCTAGCTGTCACAGAGCGTGGCTCATTGAAAGTCATTTTAGGGACACTGCAAGCCTTACAGCACTAGCGACCAGGGACCAGCACCTAACCACCAGAAGCCAGATGGCCACAATTATGAAAACAACCAGCAAAGTTGGAGCGACAGCAAGGGGCACGACCTGCAAAGAACTGTATTTAATATTTAATAAAACATGGCACCCTAGGGGAAAAACAGATGGGTCTCCAACAGTGGTGTGTTTCACATATAAAATCAAAAGAAAGCAGGAACAGGTGAGCAGGAGGCTGAGGGCGGTCATTCTAAAAAGTCAAAACTTTTGGACCTGAGCCAGGGAACCCATTGATTGAAGACTTCCCCAGGTTCCCCGAAGTGAGGGCCCTCCAACATTGTTACAACTATATGCTTTCACAACCCCCCCAGTCTTTCCCCACAGTGACTACGGCCATTTACTCAAGTGCCTAGACACTGCAGAAAGGAGAATACCAGGACTTTTTGAGTACTTTTAGTAAAAGAGTTTGTACTGACATTGATACTCAGAGACCCAAAGTGTCCCCATTGCTACCTGTTGGAATGAGGGCATTTGGGGGGACCAAGTAATAAATGACATCCTGACCAAAGTCCAACTTAGAACATGTCAAGTGGTTTGGTGACTCATCTGGTTGTCACGCCCTTAGTTCTCCATTGAATAATTAGGACTGATGGATTTTATAGTTGGAAGAACCCCCATATTGGTTCACTGGTTCATGGAACTAGCGTTATCATAGTGAGATGGTTAAGCAGAAGCCCCTGAAACTGCCTCCTCCCCCAAGCCCAAGATAATAAATAAGAAATAACACCACATCCTATGGGGTGGCTGTGGAGGAATAGGGGCCATTACTGCCACCATCAAAGACCTAAAATGCAGGGTGGTGATGAGCCCAATCATAATCCCATTTCATTTGCCAGTCTGGCTCCTGCAGAATGAATCTGGGTGCCGATGGACCTGGAGGGTAACCCCAGACTCCTGCCATTTCACCCAGGAGTAGCCCCAGTTCAGCTGCTGTGTTGAACATAGCATTGTTGCTGGAGTAGGTTAAACAGCCTCAGATACGCGTCATACAACCTCCGATTTGGCGAATCTGTTCTTTTCTGTCTCCGTCAGGAAGAGGACCCGAAGCCATTCATAGTCACCTGTGAGGGACAAAGATATGCATTCACAGTTTCCCCAGGGGCTGTAGTGATGCTCCTCACCTCGATTAGAACATGGGGCAAAGAGCTTTGTCCCCTCGGGCCCTCCTGTAGCACATCACGTTAATCCATTACATCAGACGTCATGGATCTGTGAGCAAGAGGCGGCTGGTGTGCTGGCCTTGGTAAGGCACGTGTGCTCCAGGGGGGCCAGGGAAGCGCTGTGAAGATGCAGGGACTTGGTACTTCGGTGCAGGTTTTCGGGGTTGCGTCATCAGGGGCACATTCAGAATCCCCTCCAGAGCAGAAGGCAAATTGCTGCATCTTGCCTCCTTTTCCAAAAAGAAGGAAGCAGAACACCTGGTAAGCTTCTGGTTCTGCAGGCAGCATGTCCCGCACCCAAAATCATTGCTTGGGTCTGTATACTGGGCGACACGGACGATTTAAAAAAAATAATTGAAGGATTTACCATTTGTCTAAAAAAATTACACAGCAACTTTTATCAAACAGCAACAATTACAAAAGGAACAATAGAAAAAAATGACTTTACAAAAATACACCGAAAAAATGGACAATTTTATTCAGGAACCACCAACATTTTCATGCTTAATTTTTAATAGTACAACTGACCAAGGTCCAAGATGTGAAGTTGCCGTGTTCAAGAAACTGGAAGGAAAAACATCATCTATAAAGTAGTTAAATCTGCTAAGAAGAATGTGTACTTTATATATAAAACCTGTCTGCACACAGGAATTAATTGCAAAAAGACGTTCTCCTCTGGGCTTGTGAAAACAGTGTTCCAGATTTCAGTGTAACTTAGCAACCTTCAGCTCTTTCAAGTGGCAGGTATCTTGTTTTCACTTCCCAGTTCTCCAACCCCTGCCTGTGTCACAAGGTCTGCAATGCTTTTCTCCCGGTCATCGAGGCGACTGCTCTTGTCATCAGATCTTCCTGTGATCTGGTTGGACATGGCCTGAAGCTTATCTTGCGTCTCTTGCAGGAATGTCTGTCCCATGGAAGTGGGATCCTGCACCGTCTTGGGGTCAGTCTCAGCCATCTCCCCAGTTTCCTGCTTGGTGGTGACGTCTCAGACTATCACTGACACTCGGCTACTTGGGTGCTTTCGAAGTGCTTGATCCACACACACAGAATCCTACACAACACAGCATTGGCCCAGGAGAGGTGAAGGAAGGGTGGGAGTGTGCCCATGAGCGCGAGGTCTATTGGTGTGTTACAAACCACCCACCCAGAAGCTGCCACCTACCAAAGTGCTGAAATGGCCTGCGAGGCACAGCTGGAACGCCAGCCAAGATGGATGTTCTTAGGATGGGGCCATTTTCCAGGGTACAGTGGACCCCCCGAATCAGACTGCCCCAGGAGTCAGAAGACGGTGTCCTGAAACCCAGGGTGGAGCAGGGGTGCCCTCTCTTACGCCTGACTTCCTATGACTCCACAGGGGGCCTTGGTGATTTCTGTCCCTACAACTCTGAGCTCTGCAGGATGTCTGGCCTCTAAATGGGGTGTCCAGTTGATTATTCCCGCCAAGATAACTATACCTCTTGCTTGTTGATCTCTGGATGCAAGGACGTCAAAGCAATAGACATAGCTTGTGGTGCAATGGACTCTTCTGTCCCTCATAAGGGGGTACCCCATCTAGGGGCCAGAGGTGGGCTGCTGTCACACAGCTGGGCAGGGGGGACATGTATGGAACCAGGGGATTCCCCTGGACATCTCTTGGTGCTTCCTTTCAGGAGAAAACAAAACAAAACAACAAAACTCACCTTTCATCAAAGTAACTTCTAAATGGATTAAAGAGTTCATATATATATGCACTATAAGAAATTACAATTGACTACTGTAAAAGAGGAATAACTTCTTAAGCTTACAAGTAATAAAAGAAACCAACATATCTGTATAATAAAAATAGAAAATTGTGAGCAGAAAAAAAAATGCAAAAATAAAAAGGCAAACAACAGACTGGGGCAAAATAGTTCTACCAAACACCAAACATTTGTTTTCTGATGTGGGGGCTAGAGACAGTATTTTCTGTTTTCTCCAATGTGGTTATGTGATTCTTCCAAGAAGTGTATATATATTCATCTAAAAAAGAAAGGAGGAAAAAGTGACATTTTTGCTTTTACAGAAATCAATAAAACATGTAAAATAAGCAGTTTGAACAAGTATTGAGATAAAGGGTTTCAGAACATTAAATAACAGAAAATCTACTTGAATGCTACCTCTAAATTATATTAATATTAAATTAAAACACAAATTTTAGATTTTGAGTTACTTTAGTTTCTACAGTCCAGAAAAAAACATTGTTGTCACACGCGGCGTATGTGGCTTTCTTTGCTCTCTGAAAAGCATGCCAAGAAAACTTGGGATGGTGAGGCCAGCACATAAACATTCCCAAAACCTAAACATGGATTAGAATCTTCATAGCCCTTTAGCTAAACAGATGGTAACCAGTGAAGAGAAAGAAAGTGGAAATTTTGATTTGACAATCGAACCAAAACAAAACCCCATTCTCCCTACACAAAGGGGTTGAGTGGAAACCTACAATTTCCATTTCTCTTCACTGCGAATCTGTTTTCCCAGTTGTAACGACTGAGTAACTTATTCTGCCAGGGTGGCTCATTAATTGAATTCCCTCCTAGGCTGACTTCAGGAACCGGGAAGCCCAGAGCTGGGATTAACAGCAGGGGTGCTTACGGTCCGTGATTGAAATGATGGAGTCAGATCTGGAAGGATGTCATTATTCTCCTAGTGTCACTCGGGGACAGGGAGGCTCACCATATGGTGCTCACCCCGAGGACTGTCTCGATATGTTTCATTTGAACGGTGACAAGGAACAGCCAATGTAATAAAAATGCTGCGATTCACAGGAGACCCTCTGCACACAGGGACTCGAAGCCTGCCATTTGAGAATTATGATTGTCTGCTTTTTGACGAGGTGATGCTATTGGTGCTAATGAATCCCAGGGGCTATTTCTAAGGGGTGGGGGGATAATACTACGAGGACTGCTTAACCACCACTGCCCCACTAGCTTGCAGAAAACACTGCCCCATTCTGTGTCAGCTTGCTACCCAGGCTCTCATTTAAAGCAGCAAAGCATTTCTACTAGCCTGGTGGTTCCTGGCTAAGCTACCCCACCGCCCCCTCAGACCTATAGGGTGTCCTCTTGCATGTGCCTGGCAATGGTAAGGCTGAAGAGAAGTGGATTGTCCGGGGAACAAATAAACCCCTTGTTGTCTGATCAGCCATTGGGCCTACACTCTGTCCCAATTTGGATTTTCACGATGGAGGAGCCTTCTTGGTCTGGTAGCTGTCCTAGGAGTCATCTTCTCTCTCCTTGGGCTAGGCAGTGTTCCCATACCGTCGCTACCATGATAAATGCTTCTCAAGTCACCGGTTCCATCTTGAATCAGTATTTATCATGATGGTCGCCAAATGGTGGTTTTTCTAATTTCATGGCTCCTTTTACATGTATTCGTTGGCATTTTACTATAAAGAAGATACTGTTTTCTCCTCCCTTTGTTTTTTTGTGTTTGTCAGTATTTTATCATTATTTGTGTTGATGCCCAAATTGTCCCAGTGGCTAGTGGGAGTGCTTTCAAGATGGTCCTATGGCCTTTTGACATGTTCCCAGTATTCTTTGTGCAATCCTTATCTTCAGACAAAAGACGTTCAGGTTCTTTTCCAAGATCTTTTTCTTCCAGAACTGAAACCAGCCATTTCTCTAAAAATACAAACAAACAAACAAAACCTCTGGTTCTTTTTATTGGGGCATGGTATTTAGAACCCAAGATCTGGGTAATAGGTTTGATTTATTACCACTTGTTATCATTATTTCTAGACTATCTCAACAGAGAAAAAAATACATATCAATATTTATTTATCCATCCATCCACTTACCTATTTATTCTCTATCATCTATATCTATTTATCTATCTATCTATCTATCTATCATCTATCTATCTATCTATCTATCTATCTATCTATCTATCTATCTATCTATCTATCTATCATCTATCATCTACCTTTAAAACCATGTGTTCATACTGACACCTGCAATACATCACCTCAGGTTTCACTCTAGCTTTCCTTCTTTCCATATTTTTAATTTCCTTTTCAGCTAATGAGAAGTCTGTCTCTTATGACCCAACATGTGTTTACTCATTTCCTCGATGCTAGAATACATACTTTCAGAAGCGCTGACCCACACCACTTAGCCAAACATACCTCATAGCCAGAGTTCAATATTTGTTTACTGCTCTTTCTGGTTCCAGCCCAAGGATATGGAGTCAAATCCTGTGCTGAAATGTTATTTGGGTTTGTTCTCACTACTCTTTCTTAGTTGTGGTTAATGTTATTCATTTGAAATCACATAATACTTAAGTTCATTTGTTTCTGTTTGCACTTCATTGTCAGTTTTATTTTTCTCACTCTTATCGATTTGAAGTATACGAAGCATTAATATGGTTCCAAAAGTCAGAACTAACTTAAGGCACATTTCCTTCCCCATCCTTTTCACCCCGTTGTCTGGAGGTAACCAATATCATGCATTCCTGGTTTATCCTTTCTGTGTCTTTTTTTGCACAAATGCACAGATACATGTATACTTTCTTATTCTCCCTTTTCTTTCCTACACAGATGGTAGCATAGTCCTTTTATGCACTTTGCCCCCCACCCTTTTTAATGTCTCCCGGAAGTCCCTCCGTTTCATTTTATGGAGATCTCTGTCGTTCTTTTGTACAGCTGCATAGTGCTCTATGATGTAGGTGTACCATCATTCACTCATCCACTCTCTTCAGTCGGGCATCTAGATTGTTCCCCATTACAAACAGTGTGGCATGAACAAACTTGTCTTCATATGTCAGATTGATAGACTGCAAGGTAAACATATGTAGTTTTATGAGAAATTGCCAAATTCCTCTCCAAAGGGTTATACCGAATTGCGTTCTTGCCAGCAACATGGGGGAAGACTGTTTTCTCATAGCTTTGCCAATTCAGTGTATTGTCATACCTTGTCATTGAATTTTTGTCACTCTTATACGTGAGAAATGGGATCTCGATGTAGTTTTAATTTGCATTTCTCTTATTATGAGTTAGATTGAAAACATTTTAATGTTTGTTGACCATTTTTATCTTCTTGTAAGTTGTCTGCTAATGCTTTTTGCCTATTTTTCTACCTGATTTTTGGCCATTTTCCTCTCAATTTTTAGAATTCTTTATACTAGAGATTTTATCCTTTGTCCCTGATATAAGTTGTGAATATATCCCCCAATTGTCATTTGTCTTTTAACATTATTTATGGTGATTTTTTTTCTGGGCAAAAGATTTTTTTATATGGAGTCAAATTTATCATCCTTGTTTTTATTGCTTTTCCATTGTATCATAGTTGGAAAGCCTACCTTTACACTAAGGTTAAAGAGAATTCACCCATGTTTACATATCATGGCTTTGAGTTTTTACATTTAAATCTCTGATCCATCTGGAGTTGATTCTTGTATATTGTGTGAGGTGTGAGTCTAATTTTACCTTTTCCCAAAGGGTTACTAGTTGCCCTAATATCATTTATTACAAATTTCATCTTTGCTCTGGTGTTTCGAAATTCCATCTTGACCGTATACTTTCCGTATGTACTGGAGACTGTTTCCGGATTTTTCGTTCTATTCCACCTGTCTGTCTCTTATTCATGACCTAGTCTACAGTGTTTTACTTACAGAGACCTAAAATGTTTCCATATCTGGAAGAGCCAGACCCTGGCATAGATGTTTTCTCTTCCCTACGTCTCCTTAATTATTCTTGCATGTTTAATTTTCTACTTGAACATCT
>NW_017731367.1:3637455-3640340 GCF_001890085.2 Hipposideros armiger | reverse complement strand
TCTTAACTCCAGCCTCCTGCAAACCTCGCTCTAAGTGGGCCGGAAACCTGCACGACCACCACTGGAGGCTGGAGGAATGGCTGGGATGGTGGTGGCTGGAAAAAGTTTTCTAGAGTTCCTTAAAATCCTTACATAAAAGAAGCTGCCGACAATTCCATTCACCTCGTAGACTTTGTCAACTTTGCATAGGTAGCATCTTGGGACCTTGACACCCAGCTGCTGCTGAACACACACCAATCGTATTATTCCATAGCAGCACATTTTGGTCTTCTCTCCCCAGCCCGCCCACACATTCAGAAAGGTACGTTTCTCTTGGCCTGTCTCTTCCAACTGAGCCCTAACAACCTGCCTCACCACCAGGTAAGATTGTACATCGATCCGCAACACTGCAGATGAAGTCTACATGGGTAACCCTACACAGGTCCATTTAGTTTTCCACTGATGAAGATGAGAAAACAGTGGGAGATCGTGGGTCCACATTCCTCCAGTAAAAGCAGGAGAACGTCAACAGAGTGTAGGGAAGGGTGGGTACTGTTCAAAATCAAATTAATGATTAGGAGAATAAGCAGGAAAACCTCTTAAAACATTAAAAAAAACCCAAAAATAATTATCAAAGAATGACTAAAAGGAGCCACCCACTTTGCTATATCTTGGTTACATGTGTGCCTTTCAAATATAGACAGGTAATCCCTACTTGATTTCAGTTAGAGGGGAAAAAAGGGATTATTTAGACTGAAAGGTATAAAATTATTGTTAAGCTTCTCAATTGCAATGCAAAACAAAAAGACAGTGATTTTATAGGGTTTTGAGGAAAAAATTGTGACCTTGGAATTTTATTCCCAAACTCATTATTATTCACATAAAAGGCACAGTTATTTTAAAATATTTAAGGACTCGGAAAATATACCACAGTTGCTCATTATGAAAAGATTCTTCAAGTAAGTAGTAACGCAGAACAAAAAATAAATCTGAATAAAAGTGTCACAAAGGGGAGATAGACTACAAGAGAATCAGTGTGAACAAAGAAACTGATCTATTTGATAAATAGCTTTAAAAATTTCAATAGTCTAGTGATGACAGTTAATTCAATTTTTAAGAAAGCATTCTTAATAAAGAAAGATCAGTCTTGAAGTAAAAATCACATGATTTCCATAGAACCTGGGGGCAGGGCAGGCAAAGAGGGTGGTAGGAAGAAGAGGAAATGAGGGAGAAAAAGCATGATAAATGTCTTGTTTGAAGAGAGGAAGTTACTGATATTTAATTACTGACATCAAAACAAAAAGGAGAACTTTATGTACATATTTATAAAAAACTAAGTCAGAGAACACATACAGGACCTAACACTTTCATAGAACTATAGAAACTACAAACAAAGCTCCATATAAAAGCTTGAACAATTTCTCAAGTCAGAAATAATTAAAAAAAAAAAAGACAATTTAAAAAAACTTGACAAACAGGAAATACACACAAATGTGTCCATAATAAATGCAAATTGGATAAATAGCCTTGTTGAAAGACCAAGATTTTCACACGAGGTACACAAAAAAAATAAAATTCAACTACATAATATTAATAAGGGTCCATCAAAGCACAAAGAAGTTGCCAATAATGAATGGGCAAAGATATATGAACTAAATATATACACGGGGACATATATGTGTATGTAAATATAAAGTGCACCATTAGCATCAAAGTAGAGTTTGATGCAAAAATCATTAAAAATATAGAGATTTTATATTAATGAAAGGAACCCAAACCATCTATTTTGTAAACCCTTATATACTGGACACAGCTATCTAATACAGGAAGTGTTGTGAGAATGAAAAGGNATAACCCATTAAGGCCCACATAAATAGCACTGCTGGAACTAATGTTTAAAAAATGCAAGGAAAACACAAACACTGAACAAGGGGGCCAATGAAGGAAATGGTTAATTCAGAAGCTGGTTAAAATGCCAAGGCTGAAATTTATTCCATGCATCAGTGTTCTAAAGTCAGGAGGGATTTGTCAGCCCGCATGAGCTGGCTTCTTAATTACATCCTTGCCTATCCGAGACCCATGGAGGCGTCAATCACCCCTATCCATGAAGCCATTCCCAGCACAAAAAATCCATTTGACTTGCATCCTTTATGTGAGAAGGCTCTTTCTAGAGTTGTCAGTGAAAGGGTAAAAAAAACACATAGTTGGTTCAAACAGCTGTTTTGTTTATAATTGTTTTGCTTGTTATTTTTTGAAGCTGATGGGTGATTTCGATGTCAGGTAGCTGCGGTCTCCGAATCCCCAGATGGCTTGAAGTCAAGCGGTGTCAGTGGAGCCGGGCAGCTGCAGCTGGCGCTGTGGGAGTTGGATGCTCCCAGTTGCGGTGGGAACAATCAGGGAGGCTCAGACATCACGTAGAAAGACACTGCGCAGGCCACCAGGGCCATTTAATAACCATTCTCTTTCCTGGTAGTGCCAATCTTCTTACAATTTGCTCCAGAAAGGATCAACATCTGAAAGTTCACGCTGAGTGAGGGTGCCAGTGAACGTATCTACCCACCTCTGTATTCCAGAAGCATCCAATAGACTTATTTCAAGCACCAGCATCAGTCAATTTTCAGTGGCTGCCTGGAGTGCAGTTTGAAAAGGATTGGCTTATTTCACTTAGCACAGTGTCCTCCAGGTTCATCGTTGTTGTTGCAAGTGCCAGGAATTCCTTCTTTTTTTTTTTATTTTTTGTAATAAAAATCGTATTTACTCAAAGCGTGCAACCTGATTTGATATACAGCTACACCATGGAATGATTACTACAGTCAAGCTAATTAGCATATCATTTCCCAGTTACCATTTGTGTGTGTGTGTGTGTGTGTGTGTGTGTGTGTGTGTGTGTGTGTGTGTGATGACAG
>NW_017731367.1:3615384-3632472 GCF_001890085.2 Hipposideros armiger | reverse complement strand
CTGTTCATAATATTTTATCATTATGCTTTTAATATCTGTAGAATCTGCAGTGATGTCACGTCTCTCATTACTATTATTGATAAATCGTGGCTTCTCTTCCATCCCTCCCCCCAGGCAATCTGCCCAGAGGTTTAGCAATTTTATTGATATTCTTGAAGAACCAGCTTTGGTTTCATTGATTTTTGTCTATTTTTTTTTTCTGTTTTTGTTTGTTTCTTTCTTTGATTTCTCTCTGATATTTATTACTAGGGATTAATTTGTTCTGTTTTGTATTTTTAGTTCCTTAGGCTGGAAGCTGAGAATGATTTGAAAACTTTTTTCTTTTCTAATGTTTGTGTTTAGCATTGTAAATTTCCCTGTAAACACTTCCCCCCTCCCCCACCCATTTTAATATCTTCTGCAAATCCCTCCATATCCATTCATAAAGCAGTTCCTCATTATTTTTTTTAAGTTTTTTTGACTTTAAAAAAAAATAAACGTTTTACTTTAGAGTTGTGTAGATTTACATAAAAATTATAAAGCTAATAGAGAGTTCCCATATATCCCACACTCAATTTCCCCTATAATTAACATTTTACATTAGCATAGTACATTTGTTACAATTAATGAACCAATATTGACACTTTTTTATTAACTAAGGTAGATATTGGATTCAGATTGCCTTAGTTTTTACCTAATGTCCTTTTTCTTCTCCAGGGTCCCTTCTAGGGCACCATATTACATTTACTTATCATGTCTCCTTAGGAACCTCTTGGTTGTGACATGACAGTTTTGAGGAGCGCTGGTCAGGTATCTTATAGAATATCCCAATTGGCATTTTTCTGTTTTTCTCGTGATTAGGCTGGGGTTATGAGTGGGAGGAAACGGTGGAGACGAAGTGCCATGCTTTTCACAACAAATCAAAGGGGCGTGCCATCAACATGACTTGTCATCGATGAGGCTGATCTTGACCCCCTGGCCTGAGGAGGCGTGTCAGCTTTCTCTACTGTATAATTACTCTTTCCCCGTTACTACTGTGCTCTTCAGAAGGAAGTCACCATGTGCATGATCCATACTGCAGGGGTGGGGATTTTGAGCCCCCACCTTGAGGACAGAGTATTTATTTACGTAATTATTTAGAGTTCATCTCTATGGGAAATCTGTCTATTCTCTCCAATTTATTTATTTATTGAATCATTTATTTATGCCAATATGGACTCGTGGATAGTCATTTTATGTTGGATTATAATCCAACAGTGCTATATTTTATTGCTCTGATAGCTCCAGTGTTGCTCATTGGGAGCTCTTTCAGTGATTCCTTTGTCCCTTTGACATAAGGTTGTGTGTGTGGTTTTTTTTTTTTTAACGTTCTTCATTACTTTCCAGCAGAATAAGATGTCCTAGGCTTGTCTTGTATGTCTCCTGCCCCAGTCCTAGAATCAGCCACTTCTCCAAGGAGCCCTGGTTCCTTTCATTGGAGAACGGTATCAGAAACCCAGGTCTGGGGAAATAACTGTGCTTGTAGCTACTGGAGTGTCATTGCGTCTAGGCTCTCTCAGCTGACAGAGCCAGGAAAAATCTACATGTACCGCATTCTTTTTCACAGCTGTGTAGTATTCCATTGTACGTATGTGCCAGGGTTCACTGAGCCAGTTTCCTTGGTTGAGTAGATTTCCTTGCTTGGGCATTTTGGTCATTTCCAATATCTTGCAATTATAAGCAATGCTTCAATGAGTTAAGTAACCTTGTATATTTATATTTTCATGTTGTTAGAGGTAAATTACTGTACGTTCCTAATATACTTAGGGTAAATTCCTAGGGATTGTGGGATCTAAGGGCACATGCATAAGTAGGTTTTTTCAATATTGCCAATTCTTTTAAAGGGTCACACCATGTTTGTTGCATTCCCACCAGCAATGTATGAGAATGTCTGTTTCCTATAACCTTGCCAGAAGAGTGTATTGTCCAACTTGTGAAATTTTGCCAATCTGATGGGTGAGGAATGGGTGCAGGGGCCCCACAATTCTCATGGAAGGATTTAAGCTTTCTAAACTAACAAGTTGACAGCAGTGAGCTAAGACAGAGGAATCTAAAGGCTTGAGAGTGTGAGAATGAAGTAAAGAATATGGCTCTCATGTACTCCATTCTTATAGAATTGTGAGAATAATGCATTAATAGATAATCTTGTGTCTATCACGCACTCAAAGGAGAACACAGATTTTAGATAATGACTCTCAGGCCCAAAGAAAATCTTGTTCTTTGCAGATGAATTACAACCATGTGGCAACTTGTGATAGCAAGTTCCTTGTGGTTGCCTGTAACCAAAATATAACTTCCTCCAAGATTCTTTATGTCTCTGTGGCTGGCCACTGAGGTTGCGGTGGTGTCACGGCCACCCACATTTTTTGTTTTGTAATTTCTCTGGCATGCCAGGTTATGGTACAATGCCCTCTAGAATTCAATACTCTTGGCCAACCCACATTCTTTCCACCACCCAGGATTTTTAACATGAAACAAAGAATTCAGAGACAGCCAGGAGAAAGTTTTCCTAACAAATATCCAGTTATACCAAAATTATGAAAGAAAGATCACCTTAAGTAGCTTTCAGTTGACACAAAAGAAGAAAATGCTAGTAAAATAATGTCAGTCACTGGTTTTTAATGTCGGTTTACTTCTTCAAATTCTACCCACAGTCTCATCTGGAGGACCCCTCTCCCCACCTTTAGTGGGGTGGCTTGTATAGCAGGCATCTTTTCCCTATTTGTATGGATGAGAAAAAGTCAGTACAGATGGAGTAAGAGTCTCTGTCCCAGATGTCACTTAGTGAGAGATCCAGGGGTACATGTCCTGTTAGCACCCCCTCCACCATGCAAGGCAACTCGGAAGGTTAGCGTTGTTGAAAAAATAGCGTTGTTGAAAAAAAACACTGGGGGTCAGAAAGAGAGCCTTACCACAGTGGGATATCAGCCAATCCATATAACCTCTTTGGGTCTCAGTTTCTTCATTTCTCAAAGAGGGAGAAGATATAGACTCTAGGATTCTGTCAGATGGAGGACCAGGCCACATACATAGGAGAATATAATCATTCTTATTCGACCATGCTATTCATTCATTCAGTCACTTAATGAATGTTGACTGTCACAAGTCCCTGGCATGCAGTGTGTAGGCCCATGTTGGATGTTGTGAAGACACACGTCCATCTTGCCTAGTGGCACAACATAAACTCCCTATGAACTTGGTACCACATCCTCCAGATTCCATGTTAGCAGACACAAAATGATTCAAGTCATGGGCAAAACTCCCAGCATCCTATTTTTCAGTTCTCTTGTGTGTATTTACCCAGTCCTATGAAGAGATTTTCATTTCCAAGCTGAGTTTTTCCATTTTTAGTTTAATATTGTTTCCTCTCTTTTTCAGAAGGAAAAGTAAGGTGCTGTACCCTAAGGTGCTGAGAATATTTAACCATGAAAGCAGAATGGATTATTGATGGACTCTGTGGCAAAGAAAAACATCAGTTTAACTTAGAGAGTGAGGCATTTTGTAGACAACTAGAACCCCAGGATTGAGAAGGACCTCTGTTGTCCTCTAGACAAAACTCCACCCAATGTGTGAATTGGCACCCCCTTGTACAAGAGTTACTGGCGCATCTTTCGTGGGTGCCTCTGGAGAGACTGGGGAGTCACTTAGCAGATGCATCCATTTAACAATCATTTAACAATCCATTAACAATCACCAGAATTGGGTTCACATATGCAGGAACGAGAAGGCTGCAGCACCTGCGAGTGGGACATTTAAAAAGAAAAGCATTGAGCTAACGAAGCTCTTACGAGCGCAGGCAGAGTGGATTTGTTAAAGTGTGACCATAAATGGTGTAGCGAGATCTGAGAAGTGAACACACCTTCTTAGATGGTGCCACTCACTGGTTAAGGGTAGAGGGGAAAGTGGTATTTGTCAAATGCTATTTTGATTTTTCTCCAAGTCCTCTGCCCATGTCAAGTAAACTGAAAGTGAAGAAGAGGATGCACAAAAAAGGGCAAAAAAGAAAAATATATATAATTGAAATGAAGGTGTAAAGTAATTTTTAACCAGTTAGAAAAAAAAATCTCATTTCCCAATTCATAAAAGCAGGCGATGGATGTAAGTAATGACGATAAATATTAATCTGCTAAGTGAAAATGTGTTAGTTATGGAAATCTATTTAGCCAAGAGAAAAAGAGAAAAGCTAAAATCATAGAAAAGCCACCTTAAAAATAGTTGCTGAGACATGGAAAAGCAAAGAGAAAAAAAAACAACCAAAACTAGAAATATGTCTGTGACCCTTCAGTGAATTCTGAGAAGGCAAAAGTTTCAGTATCCAGCGTTTTGTAACCTGATGTTAAAATAATGCCTTTTTCTCCTTAGACCCAGAAAGCATATGTAGGTTTCTTACCATTATAAAGTGTAGCAGCCTCCCTCGGAGGTTCTGCAGTCCTGGACCAGAGATCTCCGAAGCTGATGGGGTCATTGGGTGCCCAGAGATCTGGAGGAGAGAGTGTGCCCCGTAGCAGCCTGCCTTTGTTCTTAGAGATAATGCACCACGTTCAAGGCAGAGCTCCCAGCTGCAGGTGCAAAGAAGGGGCGGAAAGGGTCAAAGGGACGGGAACCTACATGACATAAGCACCTGCTTTGTGCCACTCACTGTGCTGGTCACTTCACCCACATGATGGCATTTAATCCTCCCCGTGCCTTGAGGGGGGGCGATCATTGCCTGCATTTGGAAGAGGCGGGTCTGAGGCTGAGGGAGAGTGGTACATTTGCCCTTGGAGACATAATTAGAAAGGGGCACAGCCAGTATTTGAAGCCACAGTGGACAACGACACTATATCTATCATGGATGGAATTGTGTCCTCTCAAAATTTGTGTGTTGAAGTCTTAACCCCCCCAGGACCTCAAAATGGGACTGTGTTTGGAGACAGGGTCTCTCTGGGGCTAATGAAGTTAAAATGAGCCCTAATCTATTCTGACTGGTGTTCTTACAAGAAGAGGAAATTTGGACAGAGAGAGACATCAGGGATGTGGGCACAGAGGAAAGGCCAGTGAGGACACAGGGAGAAGTCTGCAAGCCCAGGGAGTGGTCGTGGCAGAAACCAACCCTGCCGGCACCTTGATCTTGGACTTTCGGCCTCAAACCCGTGAGAAAATAAATGTCTGTTGTTTAAGTCACCCAGGCTGTGGTGTTTTGTTATGGCGGCCTGAGCAAACCAATACAATATCTGATATAGAAAAAGCCATCCGGAGATATTTGTTCAATGTTCTGTTCCTGTTGGGTCGAAACGACTGGTACACGGTACTGGGTGAGACAGGGCTCCATGAAACTCACAGGAAAGCTGCAGCTATCAGGGGCTGTCGTGGGGCTGGAGGCGGCCAGACATGTCAAAATGCTCCCCTCCTAGCCCTCCCCGCACCCACTCCACCCCATCCCGCTCCCAGCTACTCACCAGGAGGGACATGTGTTGTCTAAACTATATCAGGTTAGATTATGGTTCTGAGATTTGGGATGAGTTCATGCATAGTTGAGTATATATTTAATGTAGAATTCTGTGGGTTGAAATAAAATGTGCTGATTCCACAGAATAAGACGAATCTACCTTGATTCGCAAACATTGCCTTCGTCATGATGATATCTGAACACAGAGACGATACAGAGGAAGAGATGGCACAGTTTTGATGGTGAGAAGGAGGGAGAGCCTGGGGTGGCGGGGGGAACTCCATGAGGACAGTAGTGGGGGCCACGGAGCAGGGGCTTGGAATAAAGGGGTGCATCACCCTTCTGTGTGAGTGCTTTGGCCATCTGGCAGGAGCTACGGTCTTGGGAAGAGGGACACAGCCACTCCAACCCACAGGCCAGCAAGGAGGGGCCGAGAGAATAGGCAGCCAGGCCTTTCTCCCCTCCTGCCCAGTGCCTCCCGTTGGCCAAACCCACCAGCCCATGGAGGCCAAGCCCACTCTGCCTGCTGGAGGCCCGACCTGCCGGGGCCGTCTAAAGAGTACCAGCTTCCAGGCTACAGCATCGATCCAATGATCTTACAGCTCTAATTAGGCTCCTAAGCCAAGCATGCATTTTATTCTAACTTGCTACAGATTCTTAATCATTATTTTATTTATATTTGAGCATATAAATTTAACACCCTGGAAACTGAAGGATTTCATTACAACATCTCTTCTATCCTGAGAGCTTTTATCTTCTGAATTTTTCTCTTCCTGCTGAGCCTAACCCCTTCAGCCTTGGAAGGTTCTGGCAGTGGTCACGCTAAGTTCATTAATCTGTCCAGTCCAGTCTGTCCACTAGAAATGTAGTGTGAGCCTCAAAAAGGGGGCCACGTATGTCATTCAAAATGTATTTATAACCACATGAAAACAGGTGGAATTAACCTTAAGGATATATTTTATTTAATCCGTGTACCCGATGTGTTATCATTTCAGCATATAGTCACTATAAAGAAATTGCCCGTGAGATATGTAACGCTCTTGTTTTCATGCTGCCTTTGAGTCCTGGTCTGTGTGTCACACTGACAGCACAGCTCAACGTGAACTTGCCCATGTCAGGTGCTCAGCAGCCCCTGTGGCTGGTGGCGGCTGTGCCAGACGGCCCAGGCCCACACGCGCTCCCTGCTCCCCTGACGCCACACCCCTTGTCTCCTGGCCACGAGTCCCACCTCTGTCTGCTGTACAAAATAAAAACAAACAGACCAGCCTAAGTCCATGAACACGCAGTTTTGGCATCTGGAACAGTGATGCAGGCCGCCAGCTGGTGGGAAAACAAGGACTCCTCACGTTCAGGACGCTCCCTCTTTGAGAGGAAAGTTACAATTAGGAGATTAATTCTTAGCATCCTTCTAAGCTCCTCTATCCCCCGCTCTCAAGGCAAAGGAGCAGTCGCTCTCCCTGGACTCCACAGCAGGGGTAGTTGGAACCTGTATGCTCTGCAGTCCGACAGGATGAATCCTGGCTCCATCATCTCTGAGCCGTGTGACCCTGGGCAAGTCACTTAACCTCTCTGAGCTTCAGGGTCTGAGCTTCACTGTCAAGTACGAAAAACATACCTGCTCCTTATGAGTGTTGTGATAATTAACTGGATTAATGTATCTAAAATGCCACACATAGAGTTTGAACTCAACAAATAGTTGCTACTGTTCTTTGTCGGTGAGAAGCAGATCAGAGGATAAAAAAGGAAAAGTGTAGGTCGGACCCATCGCTTGCACCTCCTGAGAAGCACAGAGCCTCCAGGTCGAAATGATGATGTCAAGAGTAGCCTCTGTGGATGAGAAGAAGTCCTCGGTTTAAAAAGTGATGGCGTGATTTGAGAGAGGTGGCTCTCCACTCTGACAGCCGAGCAATCTCACGATGGTTCTGGGGGACACAGGAGCTGCCAAGGTCTGAGGGTGACATCAGGGCTCCCAAATCAGAGGGCGGTGCCAGAGACTGTGGCAGCGGCACCCAGGAGTGAAAGCTACTGGAACTGAGTCAGCAGCCAACCAGGCAAAGACGGCCCCTGACGCCCTGCGCCCCCAGGAGGCCCCGCTGCACCTTGAGCCCACCTTAGCTGCATCTGAGAGCATGGTATTGCTCTTTTTAAATCACTTGGGTAGATATCTGCCATACGCCAGTTGAAAAATTATAGGCCAGTCACCTATGAGGGAAAAGTCAATCATCACTTATAAGGAGAACTCAGTTTCATATAATTTAAGAAATCACTTATCCTTCTGCTTTTCAAACTAAGAAAAAAAACAAAACATGAAACTTGGTTGAAGAAACACGGCAAAGAATGAATTCAATTCTGCCCGCGTTATGAACGTGTAAAGGAGAAAAGGGGACGGCGGGAAAAAAAGAGGAGGAATATAGAAGTATAAAGAAAATCATAAGCAATCTGTCCAGCCCTGCGTGCAAATAAGGGTGTTTTGGTTTTTCCCAAGTGGCAGGAATCCAACTCAAATTTACTTCAGGAGAGAAACGTATTCTCTTACATGTTACTGGGGAGTCGAAGAGTTAACTGACCTCAGGCCCAGTCAGGGCCGGCTTTCCTTGTCCTTGTCCCTCTCCCATCTCCTGGCTCCATTTTCCTGGGTGATAGCTGATAGGGACACGAGGCTCACAATGTCCTTACAGTGCTGTCCTGACAAAACAGGAGTGGCTTTCTTCCCCAGGGTCCATCCCTGTGCATTGGAGGACAGGAGACGGAGGCCAGGTGCTCAGGTGGGTCAGGCGCCCCCCTCTGGGCTGGCCGTGTGTGCAGCAAATCTATATTCAGTGGAAAAATGGGGTTGGAGTGGGGAGGAACAGTTCTGCCACCAAAGGGGGGGGGCACAGGAAGAGAGGGAAGGGGTGCGTGGCACTGCTGTCCCTGCTTCCATCTCTGAGGCCCCCTCCAACCCGTAGGGTCCCCAGAGTACAGTGGAAAACCACCCAGTACCTCCCTGGCTACCTTCTCTCCCAAGATATTTTGTGAATATAATGACTGAGACCAAAGAGGAGAAACAAAATACAGCCGATTCTCATTATTTGAAGATTGCGTATTTGCAAATTTGCCGACCTGTTAAAATTTCTTTGTAACCCCAACTGCCACGGTCTCAGCTGAGGTGGAACAAGGTGAGATATTTTTGTGCTTTTTGTTGATGATTTCTGTTTAAAGTGGCCCCTAAGTGTAGCGCTAAAGGGCTGCCTAGTGTTCCTGAGTGCAGGAGGCTGTGACATGTCTCATGGGGAAAATACGTGTGTTAGGTAAGCCTCGTTCAGGTTGAGTTACAGCACTGCTGGCTGTGAGTTCAATGTTAAGGACTCAACGTATGTTAAATCAGGTGTCTTTCAACAGAAACACACATAGAACACGGTCATATATTGATCGGTTGACAAAAGTGTGGTGGCCAGAGGCTCACAGAAAAGTAATCCTGTATTTTCCCCAGGAGCAATGGTTCAACAGCCACTGATTCCATGTTCATGGCTACTTTATAGACCATAACTATTGCGAATAAAGAGAATTGACTGTAGCCCGCTAGACGTCCAGCGCCGCTGACTGAGCCAGCCCACTGATCGCTCTCCCGCCATCGGTAACATGGGGTCAGAGACACACAGGGGAGGGAGAGAGGGAAATGGAAGGGCAGACAAGGAAGAGAAAATGAAGCAAAAATTTGCGAAAGAAGAGGGAGAGAGAGAAGTTGAGTAAGCAAGAAGTGACCGTCTAAGAGATGAAGTGGTGGACTCAAAGGCTTGGGGGGCTTGTTCCCTTGCGTTTGGACGTCAGCGAAATATTTGTCCATGGGCGAGGCGTTCATCAGCCCCCAGTACTGTACCTGACCCTTGTTGAAAAGTTGTGTAAACACGGCCACGAGAGTCAACAGAACTTAATGAGAACCTGCTCATGACCTATTTACACGTATGCTTTTGAGAATGTGAAGCTTTTGGTTAGCAGCATCGCCTGGCTTAGAAAATAAGGGAAGCGAGAGAATATGAAAATAAACCATAAAATTTCAATGAAATGCATAGTACTTTTGTTCTCTATCTTTAAAAACAAAATTTCTGAGTGTGTTTAACAAAAGGGGCAAGGAACTTTCCTGTCTTATTTCGAGGTTTGCACTAATCCTTATCTTCTAAAGGAGAGTTGATTATAAACTCAAGCCTGTGGAGGAATATTCTAGAAACTGCATTTGTTAAGAGGCTTGATGTGAGGAATTGCATTGATTAAGTACCAGTTGTAAATTCCATGTGTCATAAGAGAGTAAATTTACTCACCAGCTGTGATTAAAACACTGACCTCACCTTCACCAATTCTGTCACATGTCACCCACCAGTGCATCCAACCTCCTCCTTGTGGAAGTTATTTCGACAGATAAATAAGGGACGGACACTAGCAGGTTAATAGTGAAATATAATTTGCATTTTCACAGCACTTTCCTTTCGTGCATATGTCATTTGATTCTCTGCTCTTTGAAACTCTGATGTCTGGGCTCAATTTTCAGTCTCTCAGAAACTGCTTGCTTTATTCCAAGAAAATTGTCTGCCTTTATTTTTCAAACTTCCAAGTTTACTTTTTAAGTAAAATTTTATTTACTTCGTTTTCTTAAGGAGTTCCAAAAGATGTGAATACGTATGAACAAAAAATTGGGGCTTTTGAAAGATCTTCTCTAGCCTTACGATGATCTCTTAATTTAGTGGATAGAGTAGCCATTCCCTTTTGCAAACGCAGACTGTCCTGCGGCCTCATCATTCTTGTTGGTGGGTTTGACCTTTGAGATTCACGCGTGCCTCCGCTGAAGACGCCTGCGGGTTATAACTAAAATTAGTGTCTAGTTCTGTTCATCAGCCTCTTTTTCTTTCCAAAACAAACCTTGGCTTTCTCACACGTCTGTCTTAGAATGACAAGGACTTGGAAAGATGCTTAAGTTGCCGTTTTACGCGTTTAAAAGCAGGGTTCCAGAGTAGCCTACAGGGTCACCCATACGTCCCAGCGAGCAGATGTAAGGCTGGAGGGGCCAGCCAGGCCAGCCTTACCTGTGGGTGACTTGGAGGAGGGTGTTCTCTCTTACTTTTTTCCTGTATTGTTGAACTTTTGTGAACTGTGGAGCTATTACTTTACATGGGAAATCAATAGGCTTTGCTTTCTTTCCAGAACCTGTTCCAGGAAAGTAATTCCTGCCTCTTCTGCCGGCCTTTGCCTCTTGGGAGCGTTGGCTTGGGCTGCGGGCACACACCTGTCTGCAGCCCTGAGGGCAGTGGGCCCACCGGGCTTACTGGTTGCTGCCCCCCTCCTCAGGGCAGTGCCCTGACTCCTGCGGGCTCACCTCTCCCATGGCCACGGCCTCTGCCTTGTGTTCAAGCATCACCCACTCGCTTCTCAGCCGTGAGCCAAGTCCCCGTGGGTGCACCCTCTGTCTTGGCCCGGATCACCTCTCGGAACACTCCGGAACCCCAAGAGCATTGACCTTCCCTTCCTAACTGATTGTTCTTCAGGTCTCTGCCCCAAAGGGTGAGTACAACATGAGATGAGAGCCTTTCGGAGACCCTGACCTGGCCTGCTGAGCAGGGATGGCTTTTCTGAGGAGGCAGCCCTGGAACTCTGGCTCTGGTTTTAATTAATTGTTTTTTCCTTTTTAAAATCTTGTTCTGGACATTTAGAAAAATACATAATAACATGGTGACCATAGCTGATAACACTGCATTGTATAATATAATTGAAATTTGCTGAGAGTAGAACTTAAATGCTCTCACCAAAAAAAAAAAAAAAGTTAATATTTGAGGAGCTGGTGTGTAATTTGATGGGGGCAACCCTTCGCCGGGTACACATATATCAGATCATCACATCATACCCTTTCTTTCTTTCTTTCCGTCTTTCTTTCTTTCTTTCTTTGTTAGAATCATTTTGCAAAACTTTATTAGGAGGGGTTCTTAGTTTTCATTTACTTCATGTTTAAGAAGCTTATCCTAGGTGTGTCCTGTGTAGAGTGAGAACAGGTATGGTGACTGTGAGGCTCTGACAGAAGAGACCCGCTGAACTGACCAGAGGAAGTTGCCCAGGTGTCCCTCCAGGGGACGACGTGAGCTCTGTGGCCGAGTGACTCTGGCAAGCCTGCCTTTGATTCTGTGATGCTGGTACAGGCTGGAACCTTGGGGGAATGCTCTGATGAACAGGCATCATTCCATTTTGCATCCTTCCCTGGGCTCTGGTGGAGGGACAGTGGCTTGGGGGGTGTTGGAGGCATATGGGGGCTCAGGCGGAGGTGTGTGGCCTTGGGGCCAGGGCTGGAGGACAGTCCACGTTGTTCACGTTAAGTATCTACCATTTTATCGGTCAGTTGTACCTCAATAGAGCTGAAAATATGCAAATACGAAAGCAAACAACGTAATCATCGCCTCGCATCCATCACCCGGCTTTGACCATTATCAACATTTTGCCAGACTCGGGTCATGTCTGGCATCGTTTTGTGTCAATCCTGTGAGGGCTTCGGTTTATCATTTTATTTCTTTTTGGTTTTTGACCTCATGGTAAGAGGGTTGAGTTAATAACACTTCTCAGTTCAGGGCATATTTTTTATATTGATCCATACACAAGGTGCCTCTTTTATTATTCTTTTACATCTATTTTGAATTCCCCATTTCCATCCTTTGAACGGCAACCGTTTTAATGTATTTAATGTCTATATTCTTGTTCATGTGTCTATTGGTTTGCTAGGCCTTCTGTAATAAAGCACTACAGACAGAGGGGCTTAAGCAACAAAAAGTTGTTTTCTCACCATTCTTGAGGCTGGAAGCCTGAGATCGAGACGGGGGCAGAACTGGTGTCTTCTGCGGCCTCTCCTTGGCCTGTAATGGCTGCCTCTTCACTATCTCCACATTATCTTCCCTCTGTGTGTCTGTCCTAATCTCTTCTTACAAGCACACCAGTCACATTTGATTTGGGCCCATCCTAGTGACCTCATTTTTAACTTCATTACCTCCTTAAAGACTCTATCTCCACATACAGTCACCCTCTGAGGGAGTGGGGGTTAGGACTTCAACATATGGATTGTAAGGGACACAATTCAACCCATAATGATTTAAATTCCTGAAAAATACACAGTTTTGTTTGGGTACACTTTCTTTTAGTAAAGTTGAACATCTTTTTATGCTTTTATAGTCTTGTACTTCACTGCATTTTCTGTCCCGTGAAATGTGTTTCTATTTTATTCCTTTTTTGCTCTTGAGTTTTTTATCTATTTTAAAATTGATTTGTTAGAGATATTTTAAGCATATATTCTGGATACTGCTCCATTGTCTGTGTGAGGGCTGTGCTATCTTCCTCCAGCCTGTTGTTACAAACATCACAAGTGTGTAGCTAAATGAATTTTTCCCCATCTTTATTGAGTATAAATAATAAATAAAAGTATATATTTAAAGTGTCCAACTTGATGTTTCGATATACATATGCATTGTGAAATGATCCTCACAATCAAGCTAATTATAAAAATATACCCATCACCTCACATAGTTACCAGTGTGTGTGTGTGTGTGTGTGTGTGTGTGTGTGTGTGTGTGTGTGTGTGTGTGTGGTAAGAATGCTTAAGATCTAGTCTCTTAGCAAATTTCAAGGATACAATACATTATTGTTAACTATTGTCACCAAACATAAAGGACATGGTGTAAAGGTCAAGTGTAAGTAGAGTCTCTTCAAATATGATAAAAACTCTTGAAAAACAATGGCAAAATAAAGATGTATTCAGATGAACAGATCTGAGAGAAAGGATTGTAGGCAGGCCTGCTCTAAGGGAAAGATAAATAGTATTATTAAGCTCCTAGTGGTGTTATCGTCTAGGAGTGTTTTTTGTCTTCCGGAAGGTAGCTACACTGCAGGCAGTCACCTCAGCTGGTTGCCGCGTTAGGCTAGTTCACTGCTGATGGCGGGTCTTGTGTGGGCCAGTCTATTCCCTAGTGTGCAGTCCTCAGGGTCCCATTGAAAGCTTGGTGTGTTTACAAGGGCCCCACTTTGTTGTTAGGTCCAGAACACCAATTTTTATCCATCCAAGCAGGGAAGACAGCTAAAAGCTTTGCTTGGATTCTCAGCTTACAGCTCTTACTGAAAAGGATGTCTCTCATTCTTTCCTTTTGGAAAAGAGCAAATGCAACCCAAATGCTGTGCTCACCTCCCTTTGTGCCGTTCTCCTGATTGTTCTGCAAATAAACACGTTTAATATTTTGTTCAACTTATTTAGTTTTACTAAGTGGAATGCTTGGCCTGAAACAACCTAATCAGGATATACAGGAAGATGGACTCTGTGAGTGTATTTTAATACATTTGAAGGTATTTAAGTGCTATTTAAAACTAATTTAACATACATAAAATATTACATGTAATATATGTAAATGTGATAGTTCATATACATTTCATTGTGCATTTTTCATTTTACTAAGAACTGTGTTTTTAAGATCCACCTGTATTAGTAAACATCCTTTTAGTTGCTGCATCATATGCCAGAGGGTACATGTACCACATGGGGTTTTTTTTGTTTGGGTTTTTCTTTTTTTTTTGCACCACATGTTTTTATTCCCCTCCCTTGGTCACGGACACTTGGGTGCCTCCAATTCTCCATCCCATAAATAATGACATAATGAACATCTTTATGCATGCATCCTTATGCCCCTGTGTAAGGGTTTCCTTGTGATAATGCACCCAGGCACAGAATTTCTGCCCCAAGAACACAAGGGCGTGTTCTTGTCTAATCTGACCACCTAATATCAGGTCATTTGCAATGGCTGATCCACTCACCTCTCTGCAGCGGGGTATAAGGGAATCCGTATTTTCAGTCTTTCGTTTGTGCTCATCTATTGTTGTAGAGCCGTTCCTCACAATTGTTTTCACTTGCATTTTTCTGATTCAAACTAATGGATGTGAGCAATCATCCTACGCTTGTTAGCTTTTGAGTTTTCTCCCCATAATTTGCTTGTTCATATTCTTTTCCCATCGAGTTGTGTATTGCCACAATTTCCTGGTAGATTTGTAAGAATTCTTTGTATAGTCTCTCCCTTGTCAGTTTTAGACATTGCAACCATGTCATCTGTCTAATAACTTTGTCCATTGTACCCTTGAATAGAAACCCTTCATTTTAATGTGACTTGGGCCCTTGGAGTTTTGTTTCACGTGTAATTTCCTAACCCAGATCACACAAATGTTCTGCTGCACTTTATTTTAATAACTTTATAATTTTACCTGTCACATTTGGTTTTTCATCAGAATAGAGCCCATTTTCATGTGGTTTGGTGTAGGCAACAATTTGATTTTTCTTCATTTAGAGAGCCAGTTTTCCCAAGATATCTGCTACCGATGTGTCCTTTCTCCATGGACATATGCCATTAACATGCATTAAATTCCCACAAGAAACTGTTTTTCTGAGCCCTCCCTTCTGTCCCACTCATCTGTTTGTCTATTCTATGGCCAATACCACCTTTCTAAGACCTTGAAGTATGTCTTGCTATCTGGTGAGGCAAATCCTGTTTGTTTTTCTGTAAATATTTGTGGACTTTGATTTTTTTCCATATAATTTTTAGTAAGTTACTGAGTTTCTAAAAAAAAAAAATTAAAGTTTTGATTGGAGTGTAGTAAATTTATATAATAGTTTGGTGATAATGGACATCTTCATAATATTAAATCATTTCTCCCAAAAGTATACTGCACCTCTACTTAGTCAGACCCTCTTAGGTCCTTCATCATAATTTTGAAGTGTCACCACAGAAACCTTGTGTATTATTGGTTAAGCTAATTTCTAAATACTTAAGAATGTATTGGGGTAGCCAGTTAGCTACCCCAGGTGGTTTGAGTGCAGGATCCTAGCGCTGAGATTGCTGGTTCAATTCCCACATGGGCCGCTGAGCTGCGCCCTCCACAACTAGGTTGAAACAACTACTTGACTTGGGGCTGATGGGTCCTGGAAAAGCACACTGTTCCCCAATAAAATTTCTTTAAAAAAATGTATTGTTCTGGTGAATGGGTTATTACTTTCATGATACTTTTTGTTGTTAGTACCGATGTAGAGAAATGCTACAGAAGCTTGATCTTGTAACCAAAAACTTGGTGACTAATAGTTCTGAGCTCTAATAGTTTGTCTGTGGAGCCCTTAGTTTTTCTAGGTAAGTGATTGTTCAATCTGTAAATGATGATAGTTTTAATTCTACCTCTTTAATTCTTATATTCTTTATTCATTTTCTTTCCTTTTGCTGTTGGCCAGGACCTCTGACAGTATTCAATAGTACCCATAATAATGGGTATTCTTGTGTTGTAACCAGTCTGAAAAGGAATGTGTCAGCTTCTTCATCAGGAATATAAGCCTGGCTGCAAGTGTTGGGTATGAAACTTTATCAAGTTTGAGATTTCTTGTTAGCAAACTCCTCCCAGTTTGCTAACAACTGTTTTTCATTAATAGGTATTGAGCATCACTAACTTTTTCTGTATCAGTTGAGATAATCACATGCTTTTTCCTTCTTCAATCTATTATTGTGCTATGTTGAGGTCTGATGTCAATTTTGCAAATATATTGAATACCTATATGGTGGCATTCTTTCTTCAATAAAGATTTAGACATGTGATTAGGTGAGCTGGTCTAAAATGTTCTCATTTCATTTTTTCCAAGGGTGAGACATTAAACCTTGTTCCACCGAAGAGCCCAGAAGAGGGCTCTTTAAGATTATAGTCCTACCTGGAGGCCCTTGAAATTCTCTTAGCTGTTGTCATTGTTTAAAAGCTGCATTGATATCATTGTATTCCGGAACATTTTAACAATCATACTTACTGTTAATATGAAAAAAAGAGTGCAGAGAAAAAAAGAATGGGAAAAATAATTAGAAGTGCCCCTGCAATATGGCACCTCTGCTTCCTTTTGTCCAAAAGTTGTGGTTCCTGGAGCCTGTCTTTGTGTTTATTTCTAATTTATCTGACCTGTTTTATCAGCCATTTCTCAAAAACTCCTTTGGGTCTCCTTTGGCCATTGTAATGAGGTAATAAATTGAGCTCATCAGCTGTTAAGGATGGGAGAATCTGGCGCTACTCAGCGACCAGGACCATAACGTGGGTTGGTTCCTGTCTTTACAGCAGCTGAAACTATGGCTGAGATGCTGGCAGGGACAACTTGGCTGCAATTGAAAGCAACCCAATAAGGAGCTAGAAGTACATTTGTGGCTTCTGAGATATTCTAAATCTCCTACAAGACTAAATTTAACCTAAAGAGTAATAAGAGAAAACCAAGCTCTATTTAGTTTTTAGTAAATAAATTCCATTTCTTGTTGTCATTTGTCTATTGTCAAAGCTAAGTGTGTTGTTCTTGGGCTGCTATTATATTCAACTGTGTTCTCATTTTTAATTACCCTTTGTTGCAAAGCCCCATAAACACTGAGCTGCATTACTACATAAGCTAAAGGCTGACTGGTCACCCCATTTGTCTCTTGGAGATGAGTGTGTTTTGTGACCGTGGGAACAGCTTGTTCTCCAAAGAGACGTCTTTCACTTCTGGGGAAGGATCTGTCCGGTTATGGAAAGAAGACTCTCAGCTCTCCCTCCCCATGTTTGGCAGGAAGCCTTCTTCTGTCACATTTGTTCCTGCTGCAGTTTTTGTG
>NW_017731367.1:3583046-3612893 GCF_001890085.2 Hipposideros armiger | reverse complement strand
GGGGGCTGGGGCAGGGCGACGGGGAACAAATGATCAGTGGGTACAGAGTTTCCTTTTAGGGTGATGAAAACATTTTGGAACTAGATAGAGGTCATGGTTTCACGACATTGTGCATGGGCTAAATGTCCCCGAATTGTTCACTTTTAAATGTTTAACTTTATGTTATGTGAATTTCACTCGTACTTAGAAATAATTCTTCAGTGTTTTGGGAAAAGCAAAACAAAACAAGGGCCTGGTTTAAAAGAGGCGGCCGCTTCTCTGGAGAGTTGGGGTCGGAATGGGGTGTGGGGGGGTGTGGACACAAAACCCTGATGAGGAAGGACGCTGTGAGGAAGTTTGGTACAGAGCTCTGGTTAGAAGCACAGGCTTAACGCAGCATGGAGTAACCCTTCCTCCTGAAACACCACTGGAACAAGAAAAATGGCATAAACCCACAAAGACAGAGAACGAAGACAGAACCAGAGGAGCGGGGAGCAACCTGACTTACACCACAGCCTCCAATGCCCCATGGGAGGTGTCATGCAGGAACCCAGACACCAGCTTGTGCCCCCACGGGACCCCTGCCACCTCCCTGGGGGAAGAGGCCAGTAGAAGCTACTGGAGGGACTCTGATCAGAGAGGTAAAGCCTAAAGGGGTGAACACTTACTCTTCATCTTAGGGCTCAAACACTTAGAGTACAAACATGGAAATGCCCCGAAGATCTGGGCCAGGCGATCCCCCGACAGTGAAGGCTGACCTCTACCGTGGCCCCACAGCCAATATCTCCCCTGCCCCCACCTCCAGTTCACTCCTTAGGGCCTGACTCTTGGCTATGAGCTGATTGCCAAGGATGATAAGACAGTCCGGGAAGCAGCTGTTTGGCATCTGGAAAGCTCTGAACAAAGACAGTGCCTGGCACTGCCCCCGGGAGAGTCTTACTAATTGTTCTGGGGTGGGGTCAGGACAATGTTTTTTGTGTGTTTCTTTGTGTCTTTTGTTGTTGACAAATTGCTTTTAACTCTCCAAGTGGTTCAGTGTTCAGGAGGGGCTGAGAGTATGGTATGAAAACATGAGTCAGCTTGGAGGCCTTGTCTCACCAGCTAACAGCCCTATTCATATGTGTACATACATGTATGTGTATGTGTGTGTACGCACATGTGGGGGTGAGAGCATCAAAATCACCCCAGGGCTTTGCATGAACATAGATGGTTGGGTTCCCCCCAGAGGTTGTGATGCAGAACCGAGATGTGGGGCCGGGAGTCTGCGTCTCTGACCACTTCCCCAGTGATGGGATGCAGCCCATCTGGGGACCACACGTGAGACCCGCTGCCTTAGGGGCTAAGTGGTTGTGCTAAGGAGTTGTGGGTTCAGACACAGGACTGCTGAGTTCAAGCCCCAGTTTTCCCATTCGCTGGCTGTGTGATCTTAAGCATCTTCATTAAACTTCCTCACTGCCGTTTCCTCCGTCTATATGGTTGTCATCCTGATACACACACTGGGCTCAGGTGCTATGCTGTTCGTGCACACAGACCCAGGGAAAAACCCCGACTCTGAAAACCCACCTCTGTAAGCGGAGGGCAGGGAAAGGCTGAAGAAAAAGCCAGTCAGCCCAGTCTGGTAATCAATGGAGTTTCTTCAGGGAAACTTACATCCAGGGGGGTCTTGGGCACCTAGAAGATGAACCGGATCCCTGCGCGGCTTGGCCGGCACCAGAGAATCACACAGGGTGAAGGGGGGCATAGTCACAGGTAGATACGTGAATGCCACCAGGTACTGAAATGACCTTACATGTTTGACCGGGTCAGGACAGCCGGTTCCAGGAAGCAGCACGTAGCAGGAGCGGGGAGGGGTGCGGCTTAGGTCAGAGTGAATGTCAGTTCGGATCAGACAGTCCCCAAGGGGGTTTGCAGAAGGCACCCTCCGTTCTGGCCCAGGCCCAGCTTGGGGGACAGGCGGTGGTCGCATCAGGGGGGCCTCTTCTCCGCATACACTGAGAGGAGAGAAAGGGGCGCGGGCGAGCTGACAGTGCCCTGCAGGATGCTGTTGTGGGCGCATGTCTGCCCCTCTCAGCTTCATGACAGCCCAAATCAAATAACGTGAATGCAGCTCTAAAACTTCAGAGGGTGGGAACAGATAACGTGCTGACACGTGGCAGCGCTGTGAAAATGACAAAGTGGTGATTAGGTTGCTATCATGGGAGACCTCTGAAGCATCTCAGGATTGTGCTAAGTTCACCCTTCAATGTCCTTCCTAAACGTCAGTCAGTGTATCCCAAAGAGGCGGACATTTTTAGCTGGACCATCTTAGGCAACCCTGTGCAATGGCACCGCTGTCCCGCACACCCAGGTCAAGGGATAAATAAAAACCTCACTTCCCGGGGCCATTTGAAAGAGCACACAAATTCTCTTCATGTTTTATATCGAAATTTGTTATTTAGAAGGACATGCAAGTTTTAAATGTATTGTCATTGCAATGGAGCTTTTGGAATTAAGGTTAAAAATTAATTATCTGATATCTCGGTTGGACAGTCCCTTCCAATCTGGAAGATTCCCTGCAAATCTTCCCACTTATGATGCTGTGGAATGCCGAACTTAAGAAATGCTGGGTTAAAATTCACAGTATTCTTGGAGGGAAGATTTGCATTTTCTGAGGAATGTGATGAGGCTATCAGAACTTTGTCTGCAGTGCTGAGAGGCCTGAGCTCTTGACCAAGTGTGTCCTGAGCTGGGCTCCCTGTCGGGAGCTGGGGCTGCACATTGGAGAAGGTGCAGCACACGCTCAAGGGTCTCCTGGGGGCTGCAGGCAAGAAAAGAAGCCGGCCTTGCACAGTGCGGGGAAGCGGGCTGCTGTGGAGACACGGAGGATGGCCCTGAAGCCAGGTGTGGGCAGGGCGCCAGGAAGTCCTCCCAAAAGGAGCAGTGAGACCAAAAGATGAAGAGCAGGTCGGAGAGGGAGGGTGCTGTCTTGGGGGAAATGCAGTTCTCCAACAGCGGTCACCTTTCCTGTCCAGCCACTACTCTCATTTGACATTACATGGGGACAATTTGTAGCCACATCGACTGTTTCCATTTTCCACACGTCCTTCCCTCCTAGCCTATCTGCATGCATGTTTTACATCGTGGCACACAGAGCGTGCTTGCAATTTATGTTCTTTTCATCGTACAGCGTAGATTTCAAGTTGCCCAAAGTTGGTTTCGTTACACATTTAAGGATAGTATAACATCCTTCAGTCGTCAGTTGCTTTAGAATTCCCACACTGTGGGTGGTTTCTCTGTTTTCACCACCAGAATCCCGCTGCGTCCACACCTTCATGCACTCAGCTGCTGCTCCCTCGACCCTGTGGCTGTCTGTGGTACAGTGACCCTGGGCTTGCATCCTGGCTGTGCCCCTTCCTGGCCGTGTGACCGTGGGCGAGTCATTTCGTCTGGTAGTGATTCATTCCCCTGTAGAATCGGAGTGTCAGCACTCTCCCTCCGAGGGTGGTTGTAAGGGTGAAAGGAGCTAATATGTTCGTGCTTAGAGTGACATCTAGCACATAGGAAGGACATATTGGGATTTAATTAAATATTCTTGTTTAGTTTCCCATCAATTACATACAAGTCAATAATAAAGTACGCTCTGTGGGTTGAAATCCTTTGTCCACTTACCTGTGGGATTTAAATTTTTTTTCTAATCAATTTCTGTGAGCTCTTTATGAACTCCGGATATTTTCTGGGAATGTTTGACTTCACCCTGCCTCATTATACTTCTAAACGTTTCTAATCACCAAGTCTTTTGACTGTCTCTTTTGTGATGATTTTTTTTATTACAGCAGAACTCATCAATTAATCCTGCATCCATGATGTATATTCAATTGCATGCTTAAGGCCTGGTTTCATTTATTATTATAATTTTATTTCAATGTGTAGTGTTTTATTTTCCAAATCAAATCCTTTATGTCATTTGTGCTCTGTAAGTACTACCGAGGAGAACTCTTGAAACTGTTGCAGAGAATGGAGCTCCTCTGGCTTAGATATAAATGACTAATAGTAGATATTATATTGGGGTCATAAATATGGATTGTAAGATTTATACTTCTCTAAAATGTACTGAGAATGTCTTTATGACCTTGGAAAAAAATATAGTCACTTCCCACAAATATTATTTTACATCTTGAAAATAGCTAACTCTTTTGTGCTGCTGCACAGTTTTTAAAACCCTTTGTATCGCCCGTGGCCCCCAGACAACAGTTGGAGATGGCTGTCGTTGTCTGAATTTGGGCAACAGCAAGTTACGATCTCATCCGATGATGATATCGCTGTCAATTTTCCTTGTATGTCTAGTACATTTTCCTGTGCATATTTCGTGGCTATTGCCGTTCAGCATGGGACATGAAAAGGAAATTTACCGAGCAGCTATTTATACACATTCTTATGCTAGTGTGCACAAACAGTTCGTTTAATTCCACGGCAGCATGGTGAGGTCCCCCGTGGTGTTTCTGCTGTTAGGGATGAAGAAAATGGTGCAGAGAGAGAGACAGGGGTCCCCAAACTCCTCTGACCAACAGCAGGTTGATGGCAGAAGCTCAAATTCACAACTAACTGTCTAGGACTGCAGGCTCTGCCCACCACATGGGCCCGAGTACAGAGCTGAGGACAGCCTTCCCTGACTGGTTCCATAACTCATTCAGGTTAAATGACACGATGCCTCACACTACATCTTCCTAAGAGGTGTCGGCGTTGTCCTATATTTATGGTAGATGTCTACCTTTTTTATTTTTGCTTTCCCGCTGTCTCTTTTCCATCCTCTGCGTTCATTTTATTGTGGGGTCTGTCAGATTGATTGATTTAGTCTTGCTTTTAATATAATCTTATTAGAACATTTTCTTTTTACTCTTGGACATTTAGATTCATTGCTATATATGTTCATGTTTATTTTAATACATAACTGTGTACTGGAACCCAGAGTAGAACAGTGGCGGGTGGGGGTTGGATGGTGGGGCAAATGGTCAGAGGGCACCAGCTTTCAGTTAGAGGAGCATTACGTTCTGGGGTCTAATATATAGCACGGTGACCGTTGTTAACAATACCGAATTGTATACTTTGAAAGGTGGAAAAGTAAATCTGAAATGTTCACACTACAAAAAAAAAAAAATAGAAGTTATGTGAGATGATGGATGTGTTCACTAACCTTATACTGTAATCATTTTGAAACATGTATGTATCAATTTATCATGTTGTACACCTTAAACTTACAAAATTTATATGTCAAATATATCTCACTGAAGCTGGGAGAAATGAATTGTAAACTAAATAAAATAAAATGTGCACTAGAGAATTTTGTAGGTATTTGTACAAAATCTCATTGTAGAGATGTTAGTAAATACTGTAAATCACCAATGATGTGTGTAGCCAGGTAGAATTATGCTTAAAATTTTTGCTTCCTTATATATAACATACTAATTCCATATATATAATGTATATGATATACATATATACAATATACTGAATATATTTTTATGTCCTTTTTTTCACTTAACATTACCTCATGAGCAATTTCTTGTGCACTGAAACTTGGATTTTTATGGCTTCATAAAGGGAGGTATTATAATTTTTCAGTAAGTTTCACCCTTTAAGTTATTTCTACTCTCTTAAATTTCTGCTTTTATAAATAAAGCTGAAATAAACAACCTTGCATTTAAAGCTTTGCCTGTACCTCTGAGTGAGTCCCTTTACAGATTCTTGCAAGTGAAATTGGACAAAGATCGTGACTATTCATAAGGCTTTTGTAGCGTAATACCTAATTACTTTTCATAAAAAAACACACCAGTTTATAATTCCAGTCTCTGTTCATGAAAGCACGCTCCCCCCTAATTGTCTCCCCACCCACCAACCCCTCCACACAGTGTCTGAAGGGTCCTGCTAGTTGTCTGCGGCCATCGATGAAATGGCGCCAATTGTCAAACCAGGGGGCCCTAGATCCAGGATCAACTCTGGCTCCGCTGTTTAAAACAAGTCACGTAACCTCTCAGAACCTCGTGACAGGCACAGTGAACAATCGTGCAAAGAACGCTGTTCCCCTCCCCGGGGAGGCAGGTAGAGGGGAGATTCAAGATACATCCGGTTGTAGTTGGCCTACCCAGATCTGGGTAACTCCTTGCAGAAGGGGCTTTTGACTGGGTCACACAGACGCCCGGAGAACATGAGCAGGCCTTGGGGGTCCATGACCTGAGTGCAAAATTTCAAAAAACTGCGCTTTGTCAAATATAGTTTGTATTACAGGATACAAATATTGTTTTTCTCCAATAGATAGTTGAGAGGCTACTGTGTATAGTAAAGCAAGACACACAGTAGCAGGAACATCCTAAGAACAGGAGCTGAGACCACTGAGCCCTCACTGTGCACGAGCCACGTAAGAGGTACCTCACGTGCATCTCTTCTTTTCACAGGGATCCTGCGAACACCCCACTAGAGAGACAGGGAAACTGAGGCCCAGAGACTGAGGAGTGCCCTTGGTCCTGTAGTTCCGTCAGGATGTGGTGTGGCCGAGACAGGGGCCGAGGGAGGCTGACTCCAGAGACAAGCCCTGCCCTTTCATGATATCCAGACCCATTTCCGCTGAGTGAGGGTGAAAACCATGGCCCCTTCCTGGCTTAACATTCACTATCACAGTGTCTCCATATCGTTCTTTGTGTGTTGAGACGCTTGTGGTGGCAGCATGAATCCCCCTGCAGGCCCAGTGTCATGGGAGGTGGTGACAGCTTGGGCTGACTTAGCAGAGAAAGAGTTCATGGAAAGGAGACTGGGCAGCACCCTGAACTAGGCTGGGAAATGGGACAGAGAAGGGAGGTGGGGCTGCACCATCAGCCACCACAGCCACCAGCAGCCCACAATGCCGGCTGGTGAGCACCCCACCACGGGGCCACACCTGACTTGGGCCCTTGATGCAACTGGGGTCCATCTCTGCCATGAGGGTCTGCCTTCCTGCTTTGTGTGTCACCCACTCCCAATACCAAAAATGAAAATACACATGTGATTGATAGAGCCTAGTCACATGACCATGCCCTAACTGCAAGGGATGCTGGGTAAGAGAGGACCTGGCCTTTCCCGTTCTGAATCTACCAAGATTCAGGAGATGGGGGAATTTCTAAAACACAGATATGGGTTTTGGATTCTGGGAAACCAAAAAACAAATGACAAATATCTACTTCCCTAACAAGATTGAAGAATACTTTATGTGTCTATCCTTAAAACACACCACACAGTGTGATCTGAAATATTTAAGAGACATAAAGTCTTCAATTTATTCTGGACTGATCCAGAAAAACATGAGACAGAGAGTGAGACAGAGAGAGAGAGAGACAGAAGGAGATGGTACTAGTAAATTGTGTGTGTTTCTTTCCAACAGTGCATTCAGGGTTGCCATGTTTGCTTGAAGTCAGCCTTGGTGGGAGTATTTACACCACAGAAATTGGCAAACACTTTTTTCCCAGGCTTTGTAAAACCTTTTCCAGCACTCCACTGGAAAGGTCCCTCCTCTCTGCCCCCTCCAGGCCACTCAGAGCCCAGACAACAGACCTGTGAGGGAGGGAGGTGGTGGATGGGAAGGGTAACCGTGTGGGAGAAAATACCACTCAGAACTTTGGGCTGGGGACTGTCTCATTACTCATTAGCGCTAGCTATGGTTTCTAGCCTGAACTGCCTCACATTTAGAGCAGAAAAAAAGGAGAACAGTAGTGAGCGGGTCGTCAGAGGGGAATCTTGGATGAAGCTTCCGCACATGCCCAGCCCCCTGTAAAAAGCTTCCTGTTTTCTCTGGAGACTTCATTGTCCTTTGGGAGCTGATTGCACAATGGGGAATATTTTCCTACATATGTCTTCAGAACATTTTGTCAAATAGCCTTTAGTTGGGTTTTCAACACACAGTGGTTGTTTCCTTGGGGTACTGGTGTGTCCAACTGACTTTGAGAGAATTCTCACCATCTTTGCAAATGCGTGACTACGACTAGAAGATGCAAATGGCCGCCAGAAAACAGTAGTCTTTTACCATGTGAACTACAGCCTTTATATTTTCTCGTGGTGACAGCTGATTGGTTATTGGATTTCCTCTGTATGACTACTGAACACATAATTGCTTTACAATTAAAATGTAATTATACCATCAAAGAATAATTCCATAGTTACTCTAGCACAGCAATTTACAAAACTGCGAACGTAGTTTTAAAAGAATTCTGAAAGTTTCTTTCCACACAGCATTGCTAATTCCTTTAATAATCGGTGACTTTCTGGGCATCTCTCCAAGAGCTCCTTAGCTGTCACATTTTTAAGGTCAAGTGTACAAATATTAGCTTATCATCTACTCAGGGCTTCTGAAAACATGATATTAGTTATCTGGAATGATCTAATTACTGCTTTGTTTGGAAAATAGATAATAAATTCTTTGTGCTTCTGAGACATCGCACATTCCAAGAGCTCTAAACCTTGTCATAACGCCTTAAGGATGAAGAATTATCCACGCTTCCCTGAGGCTCTAAAGAAAGGAAAATGAGTCAGAAAGAAAGAAAGAAAGAAAGAAAGGGAGAGGTGGGGGAGGGAAGGAAAAGGGAAGGAGGAAGAGAGTCACAGGGAGAGGCAGTGGAGGAAAGGAAGGAACAAAAGAAGGAAGGAAAGAGGGAAGGAGGGAAAGAGGGAAGGAGGGAAGGAGGGAAGGAGGGAAGGAGGGAAGGAGGGAGAGAGAGACAACGGCTTTGCTCTCCAGGCTTCGGGAGAGCTGGGGCCTTGGCCGTGCTGAGAGCCCCTGGGTGATGTATGCCTCCTCTCCCTCCACCCCGCTTGTCCTCCTGGCCTCTCCTTTCTCTCATTCCTCCCAGTCTCCCCTTCTCCCCCCTTTTTCTTGACATTCTTCCTTTTCTTCATCTTTGCTGCCCATCAGCCCTGATAGGGAAGGGGAGGTCCTGAGACGGAGCTGGCGCCTGGTCACGCCGCTGAGCTCGGGGCGGGATTGCCTTATCATTTCCCCAGACCTGCAGCAACACGCCCTGAAAAGCTGACATCATGAGAAAAGCTTATTTCCAACATGGACAGCACGGGGTTCGCTGTAACATCGAGTCTGACTGGGCCCGGCACCTGCTGCCCAGTCCTTTGGCCGAAAGCTGGGCCCCCCCAGAGGAGAGGCCTTGCCCGCCTCTCACCTAGGACCCTGACCCAGAGTGTGGACGGCGAGAAGAACTGTATCGGGGGAGTGATTGTATTTCTGTGGGTGGTTTCATGGTTGTTTTAAAATGCAAAAGCAAACACAAAATCAGGCAAACACCAGGAAAAGGTCCGGAGGCCTCTGGTCCCCCAGCTGGCCCCCTCGGGGTGCCCTGTGCTGGCCGCTGTCGCCCACGCTGCTCTCCTGTCAGCGAGGCTCAGCTCCAGGTCGCTGCTATGGGCTGTTCGGAGTCAGATCATTCTAGAACAAGCAGCAGTGTGTGCTTAGTCGTGTGTACCTGAAACTTTGCTTCACTCCACGTGACAAAGCAGGGGTTTTGGTTTGTTTTGCCGCATTATGCTAGGGGCGGTGTCTTCTGAGTGCCCACTTTTCTTTCATAATTATCCTTTCCTGTGTGCTAGGCATCTGTATTGTTGTGCTATTGGGAAAAGAGCATGATTCGCTCTGCAATCCTTTACTGTGGTCAGTTCTTTGTGGTATGGGATTTGCTAAGCACAGCCTATTTCTTACAACCTCAATTTTTAAAAATTTAAGTTGAGTTGGTCTACAATATTATACTAGTTATGTTAGTTCCAGGTGTACAACACAGCAATTCGACATTTTTAAACCATACAGTGTGGTTGTCCCACTAAGTCTAGTCACCATCGGTCACCGTGCACACTTCTCACAATGTTACTGACTCTATCCCCCATCGCCTCTTCAAAGGTCCCCCTGGTGTGGGCACACCGCTGTGTGAGACCCGTTCTGCCACCCTGCAATTTTACTAGCTTCAGGGAGTTGGCTTTGGGAGCCTGGCCAGGCTGCCTGCCCTCATACACAAATGTCCAGTCACCAAAGAGACGTACTCGTTCTAAAAATGAAATGCTGGTTTTGTGCTGCACCAGTGAAACAGGACACCGTGTGTGTTTCAGTTTTTCCTCTGGTCCCTCATCAAAGCCATTCAGCAGCCCGGCTTCCACAGATGACTGTTAAGAACACGATACATCCATCTAGTCAACCTCAGTGCCTGGGAGGCAGTTTGCAGGGAAGGCTCTGTGATCAGATCAGAGCTCTCCAGGGTTCTGGCAACACCAGATGGGAGGCAGTCTCGCCTCAGGACTCCATTTCAATCCACAGAAACTTTCTCTTGTTTCTCAAACACAAAACAAACCAGAACAAAATAGCATATTTCCCCCTAAGACTGAACGTAGGTATTTTTGAAAACTGAAACTCCATGAATTTAAGGAGGCAGGACTTTAAACTAAGTTGGCCCTGGGTTAGGATTGTAGGGGTTGTTCTTGCTTTTGAGGCAGTCGATGGTGTTGGGTTAAATGGTACGGAGCCACAGTAACAGAGGTAGAAGCAGCAGTCACGGCAGGTCGGCCCATAAAACTGCACAACAACCTTTAAGAGAATGTGGACAAAAAACGTATGGGACTTCAGAGCCTGATCCTGGCTTTTACGTCAGCTTATGTCCACATGACCTCTCTGAATCCCATTCTTATCATCTGTAAAATGGGGGTAACAAGAGCAAACTACTTGGCAGTGTCTTTTTATGTTGGGAAATGATTGGTAAGAAAGCTCAGCTGGGTTACACAGGTAAAAAGGTGAAGCATAGATGCTTTAAAAGCCTCATCAGTGTGACAAAAGCTTTATATCCCTACACACAGCTCTTAAAGAGAAAAAAGAAAAATACAGACAGCCCACTTAGAAAACTGGGCAATGACTATGAACAAGCAATGAACAGATGAAATACAAACGGTATTTAAGTTCAGAAAAATGAGGAATACAGTTAACGATACAGTATTATGTATCTGAAAGTTGCTAAGAGAGTAGGTCTTAAAAGTTCTCACAAAGAGAAAAAAAATTGTAACTATGTGAGGTGGTAAACTGTGGTCGCCATTTTGTAATAGAGACATACGGCAAATCATTATGTTGTTCACCTTAGACGTATACAATGTTATATGTCAATCACATCTCAATGAAAGTGGAAAATAAAATAAATAAATAAATACATAAATAAATAAATACGTAAATTTAGGACAGTTTAGAAACTTCCTAGCAATTAAAGAAGTATAAATTAGAGGGTTGATAGATATTTTCTTCCTGCCACATTGGAAACATAAGAGATTGATAATATCTGGGTCAGTGAGGACATGGGGAAGCAGACATTGTTACACTCCAAAGGTGGCTGTGGATTGTGATAAGCTTCTCCAAGAGCAATTTCAAATTTCACATAAAAAATTTAAGTTTCTCATCCTTTGATATGAGAATTTCACTTCCAGGAATTTATGGTTAAGGAAAGGTAGCACAAGTGCATTAAAGGTATATATAAGGACATCTAAAATAAGATTTACCAGATGGATGATACCAAAAGGAGAAAAATTTTTTTCTTATTACCTCTACCAATGCTATGGAATGTCAAACCCCAAATAGGGATGCATATGAACTCAGGAAACTTGTTGAAATTTCTTCCCTATTGCGCTAGGGTGAACTTTATTTAGCAAGGCAAAATGTGAATTATAGCTTAACTGCATGTCACTTTGAAAAGACCCCAATTGTGGCTGAGTTTTTAATATTCACAGTAAAGTTTTTTGGGGATGAAATAGAGCAAGTCTCGCCAAGAGCAGAAACTTGTGTCTGGGTACAAATTAGACCCTGCTCATTTTGTTATGGTGACCCCATCATTTAAGAAATTGTAAACTCATACCTTGGAAGAGTTAATGAGCCCCACGAAAGGCTGGATTACATTCAGGGAAAAGATACTGGCTGCGTTTCTGAGAACATCAGTGAAATGACTGAACAAAGTGATTTCTGTGTGACTATGTGTGGTTTGGCTAAATTTGGTGGTTAAAGGGGTTACATGAGAGGCAGGAAAGTTGTCCCATGCCTGCCCTGTAAATAAGCAGGCGCTAATACAGCTCTCTAGTCCTTGTTTTCACACGCCATAAAAGTGCTTCGGGATGTGTAAAGTGATGAGCGTGTTTGATATACAAACAGCATAGTACTGAAATATGTAAAAGTGCAAATTATCAGAATTTCTGCGAGAAATTATCAAAACACAATAATAATGGAAAACATTAGTGCAGCAACTCAGAATTTACCAGAGGGAGATAAGAAATAAATATGGAAAGAAAAGAATAATTACAATTAACACATTTATTTTCATAGAGAGATACTGAATTTTGCAGCCTACAGATAGAGACAAGGTTTTCTTCCCCCCCAAATAGCCATGAAATATTTACAAAATTTGGTTATAGGCTTAAGGAAAACTTAATTACATACTCCAAAGTCAAAATTACACAGGTCCTGCTATTTAACCAAAATATATTAAATCTAGAAATAGACTGCAAACAAATAATGAAAAAGGAATCTTAAATACTGGGACATTTTAAAAACACTCTTTCAAATAGTTTTGCATCAAAGAACAAATGAAATACTGTCAACATAAATTTATAAATGATTTAGAAATTAATAATAATAACAAAATACAAATCAAACCTGTAATATGTTGTCAATTCAAATTCATAACTTTAAAAATTTTTACTATTAGAGAAGATTTTTAAAAAGTAACTAAATATTCAACTAAAGAAGTTACATAAAAATAAGGGGAAAGCAGTTATTAATTATGATAAATGCATATGATAAATTAGAAATAAAATGTGTAGAAATAATAAAGTCAAGACCTGGTTCTTTGAAAACATTAACAACAACAACAAAAAAAAACATTAACAAAATAGAGAAGCTTTCAGGCAGTAAAATAAGGGGGGAAAAAAGAAAGAAACAAAAACATAGCATTTGGATTTAGAAAATGTGTAACAACAGAGATAAAACACACTGAACCTCTTAAGATAAGAACATTTTTTTCCATAGATGTAATGTAAATATTCATCAATAGGATAAATTAAGGCGGTATATCCAGTCCGTGGAATATTATGCTGCCACGAAAAAGAATGAGACAGGCCTTTATGTGCTAATATGGAAGAATCAGAGCGGTGTATATAGACTCTTTTAAGTTGTGTAAAAAAAGGATAGATCCATTTTTGTCTTTGCTTCCATATACATTAAACAAGCTCCAGAAGAATGCATCGGAAACAGATGACACTGGATCTATACAGGCTTGGGTAGCCTCCATGGTGGGGACTAATCAGATGGGAAGCAGAGGAAGAACGGAGATTTTTATTGTATACACTTTTGTACTTTTTGCTCTTAAACATTTGTGAATATGCTACACAGTTAGCAAATTAAATAAAGAAGATAATCTTGCAAATATGATTTGAGTAAGTTAGGAAACCTGGACACGGTTAATGTCTTTCCAATGTAAATTGCCAAAATTGAACAAAGAAGAGGTATCAAGCCTAAAACGGCAGACATCTCAGCCTTGTCTAGTTAGAGACCTTTCTTACCCATTGCGCCTAGTTGTAGACAATGCCATGCGAGTTTTCTCTTGCACGGCTTTTTAAAGCTGTCCCGCCATCGTTACCACCTGCCACTGCTCCCGGTGGGGCCGTGGCACAGCCCTCTGACCTGGCTTCTCGCCTCAGCCACTCCCCCCGGTCATGGTCTGGAGCACCTGCTTGGGCCACTAGCTCTAAACACCAAACGATGGGAATGGCCGCCTGCCTCTGTCACTTACCAGCCTCCTGATTCTGAATGAATGTTACTTTTCTGAGTCCCTTCCTCACCTGGAAAAGAAGAATAATTACAAGAGCACCTCCATTACAAGACCACTCAGAGGGTTGGATGAAATAATGAAGGTGACGTGGCTAGCAGAGGGCATATGGTGCTCCCAAGAAACGTTAGCTCTTCCTCGTAGTCTAGTGCACTTGACCTTCCTGTGGCAGACTCAGGGATGCAGGGCTCAGCCCTGCCCTCTACAGGGGTGGGAGCTAACGGCCTCCACCTGTTGGGTCCTTCAGTGGTCACCTCAGTGGGGGTAAAGGGGCCTGATTGTGTCTGCCAATGTGGACTTCCCTTCATGGGCAGCCCGTGGTAGGGAAGGGCTTGGTCAGTTCTGTACCAGCCGGGGGAGCTTCCTCACCCAGGTCTGCATCCTGCCTTTTCCTTCCCCAGACGTCACTCACCAACATGCCTCTTGTACCCCTATCTCTGCCTCAGCGTCTGATTCCGTAGGAACCCAACCTGCAATCTTATCAGTTTGCTTTACCAGACCTCTCACTGCTTAAAGGTCAAGTTCAAACTCAAAGGTTTGGCCTCTGTGCTGCAGCCACTGCCCTAGAGCTAGGCCATTCTGCCACTTCTACACCCTGCAAGTTCTCCTCAGCCTTCAAGAGAAATGTCTCTTGCTCACATCTTCCCTGAGACCTGCAGGCAGTCCTCTTCCTCCAAATCCTCAGATCACTCCATCGTTCCAAGGTTGCCTGGGGTGATAGGCAAAAACTGGGGTGACATGGGCACTGGGGGCACCCAACCCATCGCTTTGGCCTTAACTCAACAGCAATAATTAACCTGAACTTCCCCTGTGTTCTCTATATGCCTGGGAATGATGATGGAACTGTGGAATTTAAATTAGAAGTTGCATGAGATAGATTTTCCTTCTCTTTTTTTAATGGAATTATCCGTTTAATCAAATTATAAAGTTAATAGTCAATATAGTTCCCCATGTGATTCTAATAAATGGAACCACCCAGGTCCTTTAAATGCTCAGTTATGTCGGTGGGGGTATGGGGGAAGGGGGCAAGGATGGGGCATCTGTTTTCTTTTACATAGTATTTTTCATTTTTTTATTTTTCAATTACAGTTGACATTCAATATTATTTTATATTAGTTTCAGATGTACAGCATACTGGTTAAACATTCATATAACGTACAAAGTAATCTTCCTGATTAGTGTAACACCCACCTGGCACCATACATACATATTACCATATTACTGACTATATTCCCTGTGCTGTACTTTCCATCCCTGTGACTGTTTTGTAACTACCAATTTGTAGTATTTTGAATTTTTAAAAATCTGAAATGAATCAATATTCTTTCATACACATTTTGGTAAACATATCTATGAAGTCATCGTGCACAGCTCCAGGGGAGGTTTGGGAATGGTAACCTCCCACCAGTGTCCAGACTCTCATTTTCAGGGTAATTAACACAGCCCAAGCCTGGAAAGGACACTTGGATGACCAGTGTGTGAACCAAAACCATCAGGAAGGTCCTGAGGGAGAATGAAATCGATGAAGTAGGAACGCAGAAATCACCCTGAGCTCTGGGGCGTGGCGTCAGCTGGTGATGGATGGGTTTTCTTTGATCGAATCTCTTTGCATGGACTTCTGAACTCAATGGAGGGTGAAGAAGGCGTGAGATGTAGCAGGGTCAGCTCTCAGCTCTGCTCGTTCCGCTCTGCCACCTCCCGTCAGCCCAGCGTCCTCGCCTGAGACAAATAGACTCATGGACACCCACTTTGTTGGGCTCTTCAGAAAGTGAATGACACAATGGCATGCCAAAGGGGTTGGCTGGGAGGCTGAACTGGAAACCTGTGGGATTTAGGTACTGGATGGATATTACATGTCATTTGGGTCAATCTCCTGAACTTGTAGGAGAGGGAACTGAAGTCCAGAGAGCAGAAGAGATTTTGTAGCTCATTTCTGGTAGAGTGAGTCTTAGGATCTATGTCTCCAAACTTCTGTTCCTGAGCTTTCCATCCTCCCTGCCTCATTAATAAGACTTCTAATGAGAATTTTAAGAATTAATTTTTTTTTAAGATTTTATTGGGGAGTTGGGGGATGGGAACAGCACTGGAGAATCGGGGGAAGGGGAACAGACAAGTTGCTGTCCTTTTGTTCTTCAGTCTAGTTGTGGAGGACGTCGCTTCACTGGCCCATGTTGGTATTATCATTGTGCTCTTCCTGGATGAGGCAGATCAGTCGCCAGCCTCTGGATGGCCGCTCACGGCAGCTCTTGGCTGCTCACGCTGGCTGCTGGCCACACACGGTAGCTTTTGGCAACCCACTGCAGCTCCACTGCAGCCTACGCCATTGCTGGTGACTCACAGCAGCCCAGCTCCAGGTCGAGCTGTTGTTCACCATCTTAGCTGTAGAGGGCAGTGTCGCTGGCCCCCATGTAGGATCCGAACTGGGGCCCTGCTGCTCAGAGCTGGCATCCTAAGCCAGCTGTTAACCAATGATCCACTTGGCCAGCCCCCAAACTAACTTTTTTTTTTTTACTGTTTATCCTGTGCCGAGTACTTTTCATTCACTATTCTATTTAGTTTCACCAACCAACCCTACAAGGCTGGTACTATCAATGCCCTCTCGTAGATGAGGAAGGCTAGGCTACGTGAGTTTGGAAACTTGCCTAAGCTTATGCAGCTTGTAGACGGTGCTGTAGGATTGGGACCCCCGGAGGCACCCAGAAATGCTGCCCGTATCCACGACCAGTTGGGCCTCCTGGAAGAGTCTGTTCTGCCCGTCCCCCGCCCCCGCCCCCAGTCCTTAGCAGTAATGGGAACTTTATTTCATTCTCCAAACAGGTATCACTTGTATAATCGTCGGCGTTCATGTACATAAGTGAGAAGAAACGTGCTATGTCTCTAAATAATGCATTTTTAAAATGAATGTAACTAAATGTATCCTTTTCAAATGTGGTTTTCTTTTATATTGATCATTATCCTAGTTTTATGGTCCAGGAAATAAAACAGAAGTAAAGGAGACACACACACACACACACACACACACACACACACACACACACACACACGTTTTCCTTCCTTACTCCCTTTTCTTTAAAAAACACTAACTTGTTCCTTCCTCAAAATATTTATGCTTTATTAAAATGGCCTAAGGCAAAATTAATTTTTGTGGGGTATCAGTCCTCACTGATCTCTATTACAGGTAGTTGCCATAGATACAACTGAATTAAGCAAGATACATGATACAAAAACTTTGCAATATAGAACTTCCCCCCCAAAATGCACACTTTTCCCCCATTGTTGGGTGAGTTGTAAGGCTTTCCAAGGTTCCCTCTCCCAAATCAGCCTCAAGAAAGGTTAATATATATATAGAGAGAGTCACGGGAGGTGGAGTACAGCATAGGAAATACAGTCAATGGTATTGTGACAGCGATATAAGACGTCAGAGGGGTAGTAGCTTGGAGGACGGGGGTGATCACTTTGTGAGGGGTGTAAATGTCTAACTACTATGTTGCTTTGTACACCTGAAACTAACAAAAAAAATTTTTAATAAACTATAATAATAAAAAAGAAAGGTTGAATATCTTAATAAATGTAAGAAAAACAGGTGGGGGGATTCAAACGGAAAATGAGAAGGTCATTGTGGTGGTCCTGTACTTCTATGGGGTCACTGTCTCTTTCGTGAAGACTATGAAGAAAGCAGTGACTCTTTAACAAAATCTATGGGTTAGTCACTTAATTAGCAGCAACTAAAATTTCTGCCAAGGCTGAAATAGGAGGGTCTTCCCCTGCTGGTACACCTTGGGCCTCCACAAGGGACATGCTTACAGGGTAGAGTTCCTTCATGGTCCTACATGAGGACAAGACCACAAATAATTTTTAATTTCATAGACAGAGCTGTCAGAAGAACAACAACATCAAAATGCATGTGGCAGTGGCTTCCATGTTTTAAGAAATAACCCCTCCTTGGCCTTGATAAGCAGAACAGAAAACAATGACATGGAGAAGATTGATAAACAGATATCAGAAAGGGGAATTTCTTGGCTATTGAAAAACATTAACCAAAAGTTAGAATCAAATTGCTGTATTTTCCTTTATACTTAGAACATAGTACTATTTAATAAGTAGTCAATAATAGACATATTTGGGATATGTATGTCTTAAATTCCTATTCTAAGCATGTCTTGGGCAATTCTTAGGGATTTTTCCTAAGTCCTAGAGGCTGTGGGTCTGAATCTTGTACTATCTGCTCCCCCATAGCTTTTCCTCTACACACAGAAAGTGGGGGAGAAATGGGACTAGCATTTAAGGGGCCCCGCTCTGCCCAGCTCCCTGTTGGGTCACCTTCAGGACACACCCACCAGGCAGGCTTCATGACCCTTGCTTGGGGTCAGGGAGTCAGGCTTCCCAGAGGTAAGCAATCTGCTCACCTCTGACTCCGGGGGGTGGAGCATGAAGGTGACCTTGAGGTCACCGGTGCCACGCTCTCATCTGTTGTCATAGTAATATATAGCACATGTGCAAACATTTTAGGAGAGAAAAGAATACTAATCCAGAGTCTCTGCCACACTCTTTGGCTGATCAGTCAGATAAGCCAAATTTGTGTTTCATTTATTTTTGCAGCATTTTTCCTTTTGTGTTGCCCCAGTTTCCTAATCCTTATATGAGACTCAAATGTCTGTCTTTCTACCAAAGGGTTAAAATGGTTTTTTTTTTGGTACTATTTTTCTTTTTTGTAATAGGGTTTAAATTATTATTATTATTATTACTATTATTATTATTATTATTATTATTAAACTACAGATCATTTTGACATCTATTCAAACTCTCCTGTCCCTTCAAGCCACAGTTACACCCCTGTGAAAGCTCTGCCAATTTAATCGGTAATCAATGGAAAGGAGTCTAGACCGCCTTGTTTAATGCTGATCACGTGTTTTTCTCTCTTCACTACCTGTTACCCAGGGAGACAATGACGAAACTCATTAACAGGATGTAAACCCCATTTCTTGATTTGTTACTTCTCTCAACCAAATCCAACGCTTTCGGGCAGCAGAGGTGCACCTGTGTCCTGCATCATCAGCCTGATTACAGAGGTCTGCTGCCCGAAGTCCTTACCTCTTGCCTGGCAGCAGCTGGGGAGGGGAGCTCATCCGGATGAAGTCCTTCTCGTGGTTCCTGACCTCCCGGCTGTCCTGCTGTGACTCGTGCTGGACATGGCAGGTCATGTTGTGCCTCTTGGGTCCTACCTTAGTCTGGGGACTGGGTACCAATCTAGATACACACTCTTTTCAGGCAGTTTTAACAGAAGTTTTACACACAAAAGCAGTGATGCTCTAAAACAGATTCAGGTGGTTTTCCATTCTTTCTTCATCTGTTGTCAATGGCATTTCCAACTAAATTGAGAAAGAGACCATGTGTGTCCTCTGACCTGCTGGCTTCCCTTTGTCCACTCAAGAGTCCCACCCACCAAGCCCCCCGGGCCTGCCTTCCCATGCTCCAAACAACCTATCCCTCTCCTGCCCACTTAGCTCTCAGCACAGACCCACGCGATTTATGCAGGAAATAATTACAGCATTCACAGTGGCAAACGGAAGACTGAGCATCTGCTTTCCACTCCTGAGTGAGGGGCTTTGCAGCCTCACCCTAAGGAACTCGTCCTCCACTGGTTCTCTGAGCAACATACTATTGGAGAAGGAACAAGGACAATGGGCCCACTATGTGACCTTTCCTGCGTGCCAGGCGGTTCTAAGCGCTGCAGCTCTAATATCTAATTGAATCTTGCCAAGTCCTGGCCGGTACACTTGAGAGTTACAAGGGGGCAGTCATAATTGTGAGGGGACAATAGGCAGAAAGCCAGCCAGATGGTAGACAGAGGGGGAAGCCGGGTGGTGAGTGGAGGAGGTGGCAGTTTGGAATCAGCATTGATGTTCTTGACAGTAGAGTTCTGCTCTCATCACCTCGATGCCAGAAAAAGAGAATCAGGCCCTGAGCAAGGGGCTGGGACTGAGAAAAGTGAACTGGCCTCTTAAGATGATTAACCATACAGCTGGGAGGACTAGAGGTGGAGCTGGGCCCCCTGTTAACTCTCTAGTCCTGACTTCCTGTTAAACTTTGTGGTAACTTCTGGGGGAGGGATTCAAATAAATACAGAGGCCATGTTGGAAACATGTGCACGTGTGCAGCCGGTTGGAACTCCAGTCGGAAGTGTGCATTCACACACTGCTGGGGTGGTCTCGTTTCTTTTTCTTTTCTCGAAAAAACTGCTCTTTGGTTGGATTTTTTGGAGAGTTATTTTGGCCAGTTGACAGGACATATGCGGAACATCCTGGGTCCTGCTCCCTGAGATGCTCTGGCATTTGCAGGGCCTCAGAGGCTCACTATGGATCAAGGCCATGAAGAGCTCTACCCTGGAAGAGATTCAGACAGCACAAGCCCCTGGGTCACCCTGCACCCCGAGGTGTACAATTGTACCAAATCTTCGGAAGAGCATCCTGGAGGGGAAGACGTGTTAAGGGGATAAGCTGGTGGTGATGCCACTGAAAACCTGGAGGGTGTCAGGTGCTCTGCAGATGCTACAGGATGGTCCAAAGCACATGTCATTGTCCAAGACATATATCATCCCAAACCAATTCCTTTGGATGACAGATCAGAGATAGCCAAGTCTTCATAAACTTTTAGATCGCTATTGATTCTCATTCCAGCTGGGCCAGTGGGATGTGATCCCAGCCGTCCCCACTGATGGGCTTTGCGACATGAAAGAGACATTTATGAAATTAGACAAAAATGTAATTTTTTTCTCTGCTATTCAGCTCCCACCGGAGTGCAAAATCGTGAGAGGAAATCTAGCTTCCTTATTTTTTTACTGTAGTAAATGTAAATTTGTAACCCCATGATAGAATCTTCATTGGGGTTCAGAAATTCTATATAAAAACCAACCTGGTATCCATTTATAGTTGCATCTGGATTAAAAAGCAGATCATTCTGGGAAGATTTCTGGTGAGGGTTTCATGGGTGACCGTGGGGAACTGGTTCTGGCACAGGGTGTGAACTGTGCAGGGTGCTGATAGCACAGGTGTCCTCTGTCCCTCAGGGGCTCCCAGTCCTGGGGGACACAGACACACCCAACTCCAGGACAGCAAGCGTGAGCAATGTGTAGGTGAAAGTCAGCTGGGTCTGCCTTGAGTGATTCAGAGCTCTGTTGGACAGAACTCAAGCAAGCATCATGGGGCCATGTTTGCGGACCAACCCAGGATGGCTGCAAACTCTCACGGAAGCTCATCTCTCTCTGCACTGTGCTTCTGAGCCGGTGTTAAGGAATGCCTTGGTTGCGTACCAAGGGAATTCTTTCTCTCTCATTTCCAGGGTAGCTTCCCTGGGTAGAAGAATTTCAGTTTTCCACTTTCTTACAGGTATACAGAGGTCTCAGGGCCCCCCACCCACCAGGGCATTCCTGCCTCCATTCCAGGGAAAGCTCGCAGCAGCCCTGGGTTGCATGGACGGGGGCGGGAAAGGCCTCCCGCTTCATGGAGCCAGAGGCTATTTCCCACCCGGTGGCTCACGGACTTGCTCTGAGAACTTTAGAAGAGACTTTCTCACACTTGGCAACTTAATGAGCTTATTTACTTCCCCTGGGTTTTTATTGGATGTGAAAACCCCTCTTCCAAAACCATATGTGGACTCAAAATACTGCCATATTAGGATTTTCAATCAGTTTTCTGTTTTGTACCAAGCACCGTCTGATGAATCACCCCACTATTTTCACTGTGTCTGCCGGGGGGGAGCTCCCCGGCCGATGAGGAATGCCTGTACCCCACGGCCCAGGCAGGGCAGCTGCAGCTTCCTGGGACAGAAACGGGAGCGTGGAAGTTCTCAAGGCCGAGACATCACATCTGCTTGGCAGTCCTGTCCAATCGAAATTCCCAGGAATGGTTGTGGTCTTTGCGAGAACAGCAATGCGACCCTGTGCGCTGACACTGGTTTTCTGGAGCTGTGCTGGAAAGAGGTGCCAGGCTGTGCTTCTGGGGTTTCTGCTGATGGGCCCTCATTCACTGGGCTCCCTGAGGGGCAGCTTGTTCGTTCTCTTTCCTTCCTGACCCCAGGGACGCTGTTTGTCCCCACTGACCATCACCCTCCCAGGCTGCATCCCGCTGGGGTGACCCTTACTGGGAAAGCCCCAGTGGCCTCAGACCAAAATGGCTCCCTTTTCTCACTCAGCGTGAAAGAAGCTCTTCCTCCGAACGCCTGCCCTACATTCAGAGTCTACGCGGCTTCCCCTTCATGTTGAAAAAGGAGGAATGATGTTGTCGTTTTGTTCCTGGGTCATAGAAGCAAAATTTGTCCCATTTTGGGTTTCTTTTGTGACTTGGGGGTCCCACATTACAAATAGGGCTCCTCAAAGAAGATCCCAGTAAAGAGGAAAATGTTAGCATTTTCTGCTTTTCTTGGGCCCAGATTGATTCATAGACTTATGCTCGAAATAGAGGTCATTCCAATGGAAGTACCTTGGAAGATGGGTGGATTTATGGCAGATGGATAGGAATTGTGACCTCCGATTAAAACAATATTTTCCAGGGCCGGCCGAGTGGCGCGATGGTTAAGAACTTGCTTGGGATGCCAGAGGGCCCCGGTTCGGATCCCACATATGAGGGCCAGTGACACTGCCCTCTACAGCTAAGATGCTGAACAACAGCTCAACCTGGAGCTGGGCTGCCATGAGTCGCTGGCGACGGCGTAGGCTGCAGCCCCTGTGGCAGTGGGTTGCCATGGGCTACCATGTGTAGCCAGCAGCCAGCATCCAGCATGAGCAGCCACAGTGAGCGGCCGTCCAGAAGCCGGCGACTGATCTGCCTCGCCCGGGAAGAGCGCAATGATGGTGCCAACTTGGGCCAGTGAAGCAACATCCTCCACAACTAGATTGAAGAACAAAACGACAGCAACTAGTCTGTTCCCCTTCCCCCAATTCCCCCAGCAATGTTCCCATCCCCCCAATTCCCCAATAAAAATCTTTAAAAAAACAAACAAACAAACAAACAAACAAACAATATTTCCCATTAGGGTCCCATTTAAGAAGTTACACATTTTAGTGGACTGTGAGTATTAATTTACGTGGGAGGATGAATGCCTGTGCTGACTACCTATCCATAAATCAGTCTGTAGGGTGCTGGATTATGAGCTGAAAAGTTAGGACCAGAATATCAAACCATGTCTGATGCATAGAGACCCATGATGGGTTGTTTCCGTGCAGTAAGGAAACTGCTCTGTTGGCGTTATTAGTCACTAAAATAGGAAAATAAAGGGTGATGAGGAAATAGTAAGCCATGAAGAGGGAGAAGTGTTCTCAAAATGCATACCTGATCCAAGACTCATATGTAGAAAGTATAAAGCATTCTTACACATTGCCAAGAATAAGGGAAAGAGAAAACGGGAAACAGACATGACCAAATACTTCACAAAGGAGGCTGTGTGCACGGCCAACACATACCTGAAAAGGTGCTCCAGCTCACTGGTTGTACAACATGAGGCCATAAGGAGATGCCACCACACACCCACCAGATTAGCTAAAATGAGAGACAGATAAGACCACGTGTCAGTGAGGGTCTGGAGCTATTAAACCTCTCCTACACTGCCAATTCCCAGTGTAAATGGGCACCACCAGTGTGGAAATTGAATACACACGTGCCCTGCTTCACCTTGGTACCAGCAATTTTACTCTCAGGTAGATAGATACCTGCCAGAGATGCAGGTGAATGTTCATCAAAAGACATGCGCACTGGACTGTCACAGGAGCGGTGTTCACAACAGTCCCAGCCAGACCAACCCAAAAGTCCACCAAGAGAGAACAAAATACAGCGATGCAAATAGACAAATCAGGACGATTCAGAACAACATAAGTGAAGCTCCCAGATACACTATTAAGCGATAGAAGTCAGGCACCAAAGATAGAAACCGTATGATTCTACTCATATGAAGTTTGAAAACTGACAAAACGCATCTAAGATGTTCACAGTCAGAACGGTGGAAGGCGGGGGCGAGTTGATGAAAGTGGACATGAGGGGGACTGTGGGACACTGTGCACGTTGTTTTTGATCTAAGTGATGCTCTGTGGATGATCTATGTCACATGTGTGTGTTTATGACAATTTATTCACCTGTTCCCTTATCCACTTTGTGCATCTTCCTGCATGTGAGTTACCCTTTAATGAAACTTCAATGAAAGATGTAGTAAAAAATGAAAAGAGCAAGAGAGTGAAGAGAGACTTGTTGGGTTATTACTTATTTAGTAATAAGCTCTAAATGTCCCTATGAGTTAAGAACCTCCTTGGGAAATAAGACACAAGAGCTATAGAAATGGAATTTTAAAGTCAACAAAAGAGATTCTGTTTGTTTGTTTGAGAGGTACACTAACTGAAGAGTTTGATTCAGATCGCTGGCCCCACCTGGGCTTCTTGTCAGCCAGTCTCCCAAGCCAACCGTTGGGCTGACTCACCCAGAAGAGAGTGGGGGTCCACAAAGCAGGAAGACTCAGAAGGCCCCCGACATCGCCAATGGGTCCCCTACTCTGGAGACAAACAGAGACATGTCCTGACCAGTGCCTGACTTTCTGCAGCAGAGAGGGGGAGTGGAACATACCCTCGGATTAGCCTTGGTAGTTACTGCTGCATAACCCAGCCCACACTGACCAATGCATCACCCCTCTGCAAACGTGAGACGTGATGGATAAGCATTCTCCCTGCATTTTGTTCTCTCAGCCCACTGGACGGTGTGTTCGGGCGTATGGTCTACCGGGGGTCTGTGGGTGGGCCCTTCGGGAGAGAACAGCCATCCAGCAATGCCCTTCCGTCTTCATGCGGCCCCTCCCTGTTTTCCACCACTGCTCCTCTGTGTATCTTCCAGGGACCCAGGATGCTGGTGAGCAGTTTTTAACCGGGGATGGCTCTGGAATGTGCAGAACAGAACATTGCCTGATGACATAGTGTACCTGAGGCTAAAAATATGCTCCCTGTTCCAGTAATTATCTTAAATTATGTCCAGCTAGTTGTGCTAGACGGCTCGCCGAGACCTTGCAATGTGATCAGAAAACCATACTGAGGCTGCGTCGAGATACTCCCCAAAACACAAAGCCAACAATATTTGCAAAGGTCACCCTAGAGATTTGTGTATGTGAAAGAAAGAAGACAGATGGAGGGAATGTGAAAGAAAGTCCTTCTTGACTTCGCTCTTGCCTAGAGCGTTTGTACCATGTTTCTATAACCAAAATCTACAGGTCTGCACTCCTTTGAGAAAAATCTATCTGGAAAGTGGTGAATTGGATTATGGGTCCCAGTCCCTTACCCCTTCTTTGTAATGGCTTCCACATCCAGGCTTTTACTCATATGACTTTGCAGTCTCTTAGTGGGATGTATGGAGGATAACCTATATCTGTGGTTGATTTACAGCTTTGACTCACGACTTGCTTCTGTTGGCCAACAGAATGTTAGCAAGCAAGATGCTAATTGAGGCCTCCAATGTGCCTGCAAAGTTTGGCTTGGTTTCTTGTGCTTCTGCCATAAAAGGTACATGCCTAGCTAGCCAATCTTTTAAGGTGAATGGGGAGATTTATTGAGCAGACCTGAGCCAAGCCCAGCAGATCCTAGCCAGGCCCAGGAGACCCATAGCCTACACACAAATATATGAACAATAAATAAATACTGAGGTTCTGGGCTTGTTTGTTAAGTGGCATTGTTGTAGCAAATGCTGTCTGCTACAAAGAAAAGAAGTCAAACATCCATGTTTCCTCTATCGAAGAGTAACATCTGAGATATCCTACCTTCTTGCAAAATTTAGGGAGTTTCATGACAGTCCAGTCACCAGGTCTTACATTAGGGCTCCTCTTTGCACATTCTAAGCATAGAAGGACTTTTAATTTCCACTTCCTTTGGAGCCTTGCACTCCTGGCACCTGGGTGCTGCATTGAGGGTGGGCTGTTTAGTGCCCTGGCTATCCTGGCAGCTACTGCTGCTTCTTGCTGTAGAATTGCTCCAGCCAGTGAAATCTAACTCCTAGAGGTTAGTTCTCTTTGCTTCTCAGCATTTATTTTGGCAGGAGAATCACCCTCAACAGATTCCTGAATGGCAGCTGCTGTTGATGATTTTGAAGTGCCCTGGTGGCCTGGTGGGACTAACGCTTCTGCTATCTGCTTTTCCCCAAACCTAGCTTTGATCAGCGTTTGACTCTGCAGACATGAGGTCCCGTGTGGGAGTGGGATGGGCCTGGACTTGTCTCTCCCTGTTCAGTCCCATCGCAACCTGAAGCTTCTGGAACTGCCAGCCTAGGTTTGGCAGTGTCTGGGTCATCCCTTCTCACACTTAGATTTACCAGGGACAAGTCTTGTGTAAGGATTATTCTGCCCTTTAGATTCATGTTAATGTCATTCAACTTTACCTCCACTTCCCTCCCGCTATGGGTCTTTGCAGAGTTCCATTTGTTTGTTAGTGAGATCCACCATGCCTACCAAATGCAGTGTCCTGATGAGCACATCTGTGGATCTCAGAGTGAACGCAGAAGGTCACACAACTATTGAATAGATCTGCTTTGACCTTAGACCTTAGAAGGTCAGACAAGATGAAAAGGAAAATACCAAAGTGTCCCCGAATGTAAGTACTGAGCTAGCTGGAAACTGGAGAAAACCAATAAAAGCAGCTGCCCACCATTGCCTGAGCAGCCCATGCCTGGGGTTCTGCTTGGCTGGGCCACACAGACTCTGTTTGGTTCTCCAGTGCCTCCTGTGGCCCAGCTGGGCCTGGGCGAATCAGATCAAGGTGACGGCCATGTGAGTGCTCGTGAGTTACCCACCAGCCCACCTCGGCCCCTCTGCACACCGAGCTTCCCTCGGCATGAGGGCTTAAAGCAGCTGGCCTGTCCCCACCAAGACTTCCCTCTCTCCTCCCATAAATGCCAGTCATTTCCAGGCCCCTCTCCATTTTATCTCACTCCCAAATCCCAAACTAGTTGAAGGTTGACAGAATCCAGGCATACGGACATACTAAATCAGCTGGGATCTCAGGCCACAGTCTAGCTTCCTCTCCCCTCAGCACCTCAGGACAACGCCGCTGGAGGGTTTGGGTCTGCTGAGCAGATTGCTCACTCAGGACCGCCAGAAGGCAAGATGGGGCCTGAGCACATGTGCTGAGCAAAGGGAAAAAGGGACACAGACGGCGTCTCGAAGGCACAGAAAGGGGAACAAGAATGCCCGGGGCGGGGGGGGGCGGGGGGCTGAGCCACCCATGCAGGCTCCATCCTTCTTCTCATCTCACCCTGGGGAGAAGGGCATTGCTTAATGTAATTAGTTAAGGTGAGGTCCTGCTGGAATGAAGTGGGTCCTTCATTCAACATGACTGGTGTCCTCATAAGAAGAGGAGAAGAGGCAGAGAGGAACACAGGGGAAACATCTTGTGATGATGGAGGCTGAGAAGGGAGCAGTGTGTCTACAAGTCAGGGTGCACCAAGGGTTGCCAGCAGCACCAGGAGCTAAGGGATCATCATGAAACAGGCTTTTCCCTGGGGTCTTCAGAGAGACCATGACCTTGCCAACAATGTGATTTCAGACTTCTGGCCTCCAGATTTGTGAGAGAATAAGCTGTTGTTGTTTTGGGCCGGCCCAGTGGCGCATTGGTTAAGAGCTGGCTTGGGACGCCAGCTCTGAGCAGCAGGGCCCTGGTTTGGATCCCACGTGAGGGCCAGTGACGCTGTGCCCTCTACAGCTAAGATGCTAAACAACAGCTTGACCTGGGGCTGGGCTGCCGTGGGTCGCCGGTGACGGCGTAGGCTGCAGCCCCTGCTGCAGTGGGCTGCCATGAGCTACTGTGAGTGGCTGGCAGCCAGCGTGAGCAGCCAGCAGCCGGTGTGAGCGGCCGTCCAGAGGCTGGCAACCAATCTGCCTCACCCGGGAAGAGCGCAATGATAATACCAACATGGGCCAGTGAAGCAACGTCCTCCACAACTAGACTAAAGAACAAAAGGACAGCAACTTTTCTGTTCCCCTTCCCCAATTCCCCAGTAAAATCTTTAAAAGAAAAAAAAAATTGTTGTTGTTTTAAACCACCCAGTTGTTGATGCTTTGTTATGGCAGCCATGGGAAACTAAGACACATATCTCAAAATTTCAGTGGTTTAAACCCATCCAGCTGGAGTTTAGTTCCTGCCTACTCAGGGGGACATTGGAAAAGGAGGAGGCAGAAGAGGACAAAAGATGTGACTCACCCAACGAGACAGTCCGATGTGCCCTATATAGCTAGTCACGAGAAGGTTATATTACTCTAGGAGAGGCAGATGAACGGAACCGGATAGAGAGCTCACAAACACGCCCACCATATTTAGAAACTGAGCGTGTGTAGAAGGTCGCAGTTGTCCCAGACTGGACAACGGGGCGTAGCTGCCCGATGACTTTTCTGCGGCCGTCACTTGCTGGCTAGATACATTTGCAGCCAGTTAACCCCTGTAAGCTTCAGATTCCTCTTCTATAGGCTGGGGGTAACAAGAATATCTGTAATTAAAGTTGGTTGTGTGCATTATATGATACTCAGATAAAGTTCTTAACACACTGTCCAACACATAGTAAACTAACTTCCTCCCTGCCTCCCTCCCTTCCTCCCTTTCTTCCTTCCTTCCTCCTGTCTCCTTCACACAAGGCCAAACCATCACGTTCTGCCCTCTGTCACCTCCCTCGTCTTCCTCACCGGGTGGTACCCAGGTGACTCTCTGACAAGGCTATTCCCGCCTTGGCCTCCACCTCCCAGAAGATGCAGATTAACACATTGTAAGCAAACTCCTATTGGCTTAACAACATTTGGAAAAACATGTTCAACCTCCATTGTGTGCAAGCATCTCATTCAAATTGCAATAAATAAATAAATAACATGATGAAAGAGGTTTTTGTTGTTGCTCTTTCTCCTCTCTAATTAACTACACTGCCCTGAGCTTGTTTTTCCAAGGAGCTAAGTCTGCTCTTACCCTGCTGGGTGAAGTGCAAAGTGGTTCAGACGTTGTGAAAAAAATGAGCAGTATGTCCCAGGAATCTCAAAAATGATCCTGGCTTTGACCCTGGAATCTCATTTTGAGAAAACTCTCTTAAGCAATATAAATACTTGTAAATAGGCATGAAAAATATTCAACATTGCTTTATTTATCATAAAGGAAATAAACAGTCATTTAACTTAATGTTGGCGATAAAATGAAAACTGATTATACAGTAGTGCTTGGTGGGGCAGTCAGTTGTGGAGGCACAGCGCTTAAATCTCCCTGCCTCCAGCTCCAGGGTGTGGTGAGCTGGCCCTTAGTAACGTCGCGGTCAACCTGAGCTTTGGAGCTGAGACCAGACCCTTCCCGAGCCCTGGGGCCTGGGCACGTCTGCCTGGAGCAGAGCTCCTCAAGCCGGGGTCTTCGCTCTGGGGCGCCCGCTGCATGGCCCAAGCCTTTACCAGGTCTGCACTGCCTACTGAGTCCCTCCCTGCCCAGTCTAGCTTCCTGTCCCCTTTCCATCCAGAGGTGTCACATCTCCACCACATTGGACAGGTTTTCTAACCAGTGCTGCCTCCTCCCCTTTTATCTCCCACGGGTTCGAGAACGTCACATTGGCTTGGCCACACCTCTTTGCCCATCTCTCTCCCATGGTTGTCAAGACTGTGGAGTCTAAGGCTGTCCCCTCACCCCCGGACCCCCACTTCCTCCTCTGTGTTTCCTGTGGGAACTCTCACCTGTTCAATCCCATCTTGACGTGTGCTCCCAGGGGACCCGAGCCAGCACAGTCCCTCGGAAGGACTCCCCTGGGAGGTGGGAGAGATGCCAGGAGGGCATAAAATTGGCAGCACTAGATGACGGATGGGCCCAGGCTCGAGAGGGACAGGAAGGGTCACGGGTCACCCCCAGGTGGCTGACGGGGCAGTCATTGAGAGGGGAGAGTTGAAAACAAACATTAAAAATTAAATTTCATGCCGGCTGAGTGGCTCAGTTGGTTAAGAGCTCGCTCAAGAGTGTGAGCTCTGAGCAATAGGGTCCCCGGTTAGATTCCTGGCC
>NW_017731367.1:3578922-3580876 GCF_001890085.2 Hipposideros armiger | reverse complement strand
GACAGACGGGGGAAGGCCTGGTCCTAGGGCTCCAGTGATGCATTCTGGGGCCACCAGCATGGTGATTCTGGTCCACAGCTTCACTGTGACACTGGAAACATCTAAGGCTGTAATAGTCTATGAGTAATGGTAAATCGGTAGTTTTCACAGAACCTCGACTTTCATTCTCTCTGAGTCTCCTACCCACCCTGTCAGAGGAGATTCTCTTTGTCACTGCAAAGCCAGTCCTTTCTGGTGCCCAGTGTCCCCTACCTGCAAGGATAGTGGAGCCCCACAGAGCCTTTCCTAACCTCGGCAGGGATAGCTCGCTCCTAGGAGGACATACCAATTTGACAGGCACAGCGGAGGATACATATGGGCGGGACCCACTCATGACACCAGTTTCCTCCTGGGCCACCTTCTGGGAAGCTGAACCCTAGTTGTTGTAATTACTCTGGAGCATGGGTTATTTTGGACACAAATATTACTTTCGTGTATTACACGAATATTGCCAAGTACCCACCGGTGGGACCACCCTGCTTTCAAATCCAGGAGAGCCAGAGGGACCAGGATGTGGTTCCAGGTGACACAGAAGTCGTCCACAGGACACGTGCCCTCATCAGTGCAGAATCTCTCAAGTGCAGGCTATGCCAGGCTCGGGCAGCTCCAAAGCAGAATGAAATGTTTTGGGGATACACATGTGGTACCACGAGGAGTGGAGCAGCATGAACTCTCACCCACTGCTGGTGGGAACACAAAATGGTCCAGCCCCTCTCGAAAACGGTCTGCCAGTTTCTCACAAAGCAAAACGTAGTTTTATCAGACAACCGAGTGATTGTGCCCCTAGTTATTTACCCAAATGAGCTGAAAACTTCCATCCACACAAAAACCCACACACAGATGTTTACAGCAGCTTTATTCATANTGCTCCAGTGCCCAGTGGCCTGGTGGCCTTGGTGAGTGCCTCATCCTCTTTGAGAGTAAGCATCTTCATCTGTCAAATGGCCTCATGCCACCTGCTATATAGCTGGTTGTCAGGATTAGAAATGCAGCTGGGTGGTAGAGGCTCTTCCATTTCCAGTGATCTCATGATTGGTGGGTGGTTAGTGGATCAACCTTGAATGAACTAAAGAAGAAACTGGCATACAGCTTGTGTGTGTGTGCACAAGTTGTGTGTGTGCCTTCATACGGTGTGTGTGTATCTTCATGAGCATTGTGTTGGAGGTGTATTAGAGTATCAAGAATTGCAAGTTCTTCAGGAATGGATATCTGTCCCTGGAATGAGCATCTCAGGGTAAGTATCTTAATAAAAAGTGACTCTTTTGGGTTTAGTATATTTTTGGAGGAGGGGAGATGAGTGGAGTTGTAGAAGGTCCTTCTTGCTCTAAACCTGACCTTCGGAAGGTGATTTTCCCCCAAAAGACCATGTTTGGCTTGACTCGTGCATGGGCACCTGGCAAATTGCTCTCTGGTCCTCAGAGCACACTTTTTCTCTTCCATTGCACACACATTTCTACTGACCCCCGGAGAGCTGTGCAAAGAGACAAAAAGTGCACATCAGCAGTAGCAGCTGGGCACACATGCTTGGATCCCATGTTATGTAAGCATGCTATTCTTTCATCATTGCTTCCAATAGAGAAGGTGCCCAAGTGGCATCCTGAAAGTGAACAAATCTAGAACAAATTGGAATGGAGTAGCAAATCATTAATTAAAATGAACAACTTCCACATCAGCAGACTTGCCTTTTGTAGATCAAAGTGCACGAAGCAGCTTTGAAATGAAAGGCCCAGGAAGAATGCACACAGCTGTGTCCAACCCACAGAATTAACTTTGAAAAGAAATGGTGTTTATAAAACAGCCTGGCCCCGTTGGGCTGCGTCGTTCAGCGTGAGTGTCTGGTGGCTGGTGGTGGCCGCCTGGTCCCTCCTAGGGAGGTTGGGCAGGATGGCTGGATGGTCCCAGCCGCGCAGGGATT
>NW_017731367.1:3571299-3574824 GCF_001890085.2 Hipposideros armiger | reverse complement strand
ATGGCTGCTGTGGTCAGGCCTAGTCCGGGCTGCCCAGGGCCCTTGGGATTTTGATCTTCCTGTTGGGACACTGTCTTCAGTTTCATAACCTCTGCTTACGTATTTGACATTCGGGTTAGACTGGGACCAACATGAAGGCAGGCACTGGGTCCCACCCACTGTTGTTTCTCTAGCACCTCGAACAGCACCTGATCCACACTACATGGCCAATAGCTAATTTTTTAAAACCAAATTTGCTTGGGTCTGTCCAAATCCTTTAGCAGTTATAGTCATAGTACCTTGCTGAAAGTAAACTCTGCTCTAGGAAAGCATGCCTACCAGTGCACCCAGAAGCTCCGTTTTTTGCTTCTCTATTCCTGTGATTTTATTCCACAACACTTGTCCGCTTAGCTTTCTCCCTCTTCTCTGTGTGTCTTCACTTTAGCCTAGGACACTCTGAATCCACGATGCTAGGAGAAACACCTTCCTCCGAGGTGCCTTTGAAGAGCCTGGGCTCCTCTCGCACGCTTTGTCCACACAGCATCTTCGTTCAAAACCTTCCCATCTCTCCCTCCCCTTCGAGCCTCTCTTCCGGTTCCCAGACCAGTGGTTTGAGAAAACCCATGGGAAGACCTAGCTAATTTCCTCCCATTAACACCAATTAGTAAGGTGGTAGCTAGCAGCTCAGGTAACCTGAGAAACGTGCCCCTTCTCTCTTTTTCACCGTGCACTCTTATCTCTCTGTATTTTTCTTCCCAGTGACTGTCTACTGACCAGCCAGTCCCCCACCGTAATAAACATCCAAGTGTGTATGTGTGTCATACTCAACTCCGGGTTTAGGGCCACTAAATTCAGCTAAATCAAGTGCTGCGTTCTTGCTCTTCTCGTGGTATTTAAGAATGGCATTTAGAGCTACTTTGCATGCATGGGAAATTTCTCCTAGAATCTAAACACTTAGATACATCTCTTATAGACAAGCTAGAAGTTATTTTCACTTAAAAAAAAATCAATGGGACCAATACCTGCATTGCAGGTTCATTGTAAAGATGACAATAAATCATGCATGTAATGTACCTTGCATGTTAGTAGCAACTCGATAAATACTTTCTATGAAAATCAGATTTTATTTGATGACTCTGAAAATAACAATTCCTAAAATTGAATAACACACCCCAGTTTAATGGGGGCTTTCTCAAGCTTTACCTTACTTAGTCTCCCTAGCAACCAAGTGAGGCAGTTATTACACCACTAGGAAGAACGCTAATTGCAAATCATCTTGAGGTTAGAGATATTTCTGTGTCAAGCAGCATCTATCAGTAAAATTTTAAGCTTTTCAAGATGGTGCTCTTTCTTTTCCCAGAGACCTTAAATGGTGTAGCCTGAATGAGCTTTCCAATTTATTTATGGTCAAAGGCATCCAACGTTGTATCATTATCTTCCAATTATCAATCCATATCTCAGCTAAGCTGGATTTTAGCTTGTTTGGGATTTTTTGTTTTGCTTGCCCTTTTCTTTCTCCCTCTTCTTCTCCTCCTCTTCAGCAATAATGATTTCTACTGGGAGCTTCTCCTGTGTACTTACATCAATTCCTGGGGACACAAAGGAGAAACTAGTTGACTGACCTACAGTACAAATGTAGGCAGCTTATCTCTTCTTGAGAGAGAGAGAACAGGAAAACCTATTGGATCACACGACATTCATCCACAGTTTGGATTCCTGGGAGAATATTTTTGGACATATGAGGAAAATAAGTCTTTACATCCAGGGTCTGCGATGGATACAGATGCTACCAGAAAATTAGAAGATGTTTTGGTCAAGCTGCTGCTCTGGAAGTAAAGCCTGGTAGTGGGTGAACTTTCTAATCCTGAGGTAAGCACGGTACAAACTAGACTCAGGATGACAAGGCCTCGTCATCGCTTCTGCAGGAAGAAACCCATGGGCACCAGGAGACCCTGCAGAACTCCGGGTAATTTCTTTCCTCAAACAAGCTTCACATTGAAATGTAGATGTACTTTGCCAGAGTAGACAAAGAAATGATGCAAGGCTTGTCAGAGGTGACCTCACCACCTTGTGGACAAAGGAAATGATGCAACATGGATTCAACTCAAATAGCCTTGGGACATTCTGGAATCCTTTGACAGAATGGAATCCTCAATTAGCAAAGTGAACTAATGGAAGCTCTGAGTCCACTCCTTACAGATACTTATAAATTCAAAGTTTTGAGGCTCGTTGGCCTCAAAGCCAAACATTAACACCAAAAGTCAGGGACCATTTCACAATTTCAGCTTCAAGACCAACAGCAGCAACCTTCTCATTGAAATTAACTTCCAAGCAGTTAAGTGTCCACTGCTGTTCCCTTAGAAGACAGAGGTGAGAGGTTACAAAGGTTTGAGTTTGGCTTTGTTTTGTTGTTGTTTTTCCTGGGTTTTTTTTAAAGCCAATCAAGCACACACATGTTGCCCAGAGTAAATACAACAGTCTTCCACTTTATGTGTGAGCTGCTCTTCCCAACTCCTACATAGCGCTCAGCTGGGTGGGTTTCCTGGCTACCTTTACTCTTCTCCCAGTGGCTCCAATGCATTTATCCCGGCTCCCTGGAGGTCCCCATGGCCAGCTCACTTGGGCTCAGGAAGAGTAGCCCTCCACTGGACTGCTGGTCTTTTCTCCACACCCTCCGCCCAGAGCTCCATGTCCTCATCTCAGCACTCCCTCCTCCTAATCATTGTTCTGTCCCTTCTTTTTTTTTTTTTTAAGTCACCAGTTACAACTTGCTAAACTTGTTAAAACTGTAAGCTCTCCTCTAAGAGCTGGTGGCAGTCTGTCCTTCCAAGCATCAGCTAAACATTTAAGTCACATTTCAGTAAAGTAACTCGCAATTCTTTGGGGAGAGGGAGGCACAGCTTGGATCCAGAGAGTGCAGAAAATTTAGCCCTGATTTTTTTGGGGGGCGGACCTCTTGCAGAAAGAGGTCCCTAAAATTGGACCTGAACCCTTTTCTCCCATTTGCACCATCCATACACACACATACCAAGAATCCTGAGTAATACCAGGACTAGGGGTAGTTTATCACTCTGACTGCCATGTCACCCCAACGAGTTACAAACCATGAGTATAAAACCTTTACAAAGCAGATATTTTTCACTATCTTTTCACTCAGAGATACTACATCTTGGGATTTATTTTAACAAAGGAGAAATAGACATGTCCAGAACTCCAGGACCCTTCACTGATTGGGGGGGGGGCTGTTAAACCAACCTTGCTTTCCCGAGATACAGCCCACTTGGTCACGTTACTAAATTTGGTTTGCTAGTATTTTGTTGAGAGTTTTTACATCTATATTCATAGGAATATTGGCCTGTAATTTTCTTTCCTTGTGAAGTCTTCATCTGGTTTTGGTGTCAAGGTAATATTGTCCTGATACATCAAGTTGGAATCTGCTTTGACTCTTGCTCTCCACAGCCAATTTTAAATTCAGAAGCTAGAGTGATGTTTCAAATGCAAATCAAATCACATCATGCCCTGACCCCACCTCCAAGGGCTGCCCAT
>NW_017731367.1:3561891-3565014 GCF_001890085.2 Hipposideros armiger | reverse complement strand
GACATTCTGGAAAGGGCAAGACCATGGGGACAGTAAAAGGCTCATGGTTGCCGGAGTGGGGGTGGCGGAGGGATGAACATGGGGAGCACAGAGGACTTTTAGGGCAGTGAAATGATTCTGCATGATGCCGCGGTGGTGGCTACATGGTGGTGATCCATTTGTCAAAACCCACAGAATGTTCAACACCAAGAGTTAATCCTAAAATAAGCTCTGGACTTGAGTTAGTAAAAATAATGTGCTAATGTTTGTTCATCAATTGTAACAAATGCAAGATGGGATAACAGAGCAGACTGCATGTGTGGGGGTGGGGGGGAGGTATACAGGAACTCAGGACTTTTTGCTCAATTTTTCTATCAAGCTATAGCTTTTCTAAGATTAAAGTATATTGATTTTAAAAGTTTATAACAAATCTCATCTCAGCAGTGGTCATGGGAAGCTATAATATCACTGGTGGATTTCCTATACTTGTTTTGCATTTTTCTTTCAATTTTGTGGTTTGGTTTCATTTGTGGGGTGGGGAGGATACCACGGCTGTATTTTCGTGTTAAGGGCCTTCACAGGTTAATAAACATATCTATCTTTAGCCCGGGAGAAACGAAATGGTATTTCTTCACACACAATCACGCTGTGGCAATCTGGAATGTTCCACGGGACTTGTCTAAAGCATGACACGCTGTTACTGGAATATAATGAGAGGATTCATTTCTCCCTCTGAGTAATCAGAGTCCTCGCTCTCCAGCCACCCCGAGGAGCAGGGATGACGAGATGAAGGAAAGGGTCGTCGGCCATCTGACCCTGATCCATGACGTCACCGTGCTTCAACCTCAGTTGGCGAGAGGAGCTATTGGCACAGAACTGCTTTTGTTCCACGTTTCGACCGAGGGGGCTGGGCCCCGTAAGTCATTCTGTGTGCCCACCTCTCTTGGGGGAACACTTTTATCCACATGGGAATGAGGTTAATGTGAATCTCCACAGCACTCGCCATAATGTGGTGCCCAGGAGGGTCACAAACCCACAAGTGAGGGGGTTTCTCCTTGGACAAGAGGAGAGACGCTGCGGCACTTACGAGCAAGGACACCTTTTCCCTACACCCTCTTCTGAGTTTCCATCATCTGCCTCCCTCACTCACTCTCTCTTTATTGTGGTAAAATACACATAACATAAAATTTACCATCCTAACCATTTAAACATTTTGAAACATGTTTTTCAATTACAGTTGACATTCAGCATTATATTAGTTTCAGGTGTACAGCGTAGTGACCTTCTTAACCATTTTGAAGTGTCACGTTCAGTGGCATTAAGCACCTTCACATTGTTGTGCCACCATCACCTCCGTCCATCCACAGAATTCTTTCATCTTGCACAACTGAAACTCTGTACCCATTAAACACCAACTGCCCAGACCCCCTGGCCCCAGGCAACCGCGCTTCTACTTTCCGTCTCTATGAATTTGACTACCTTAAGTACTTCAATATGAGTGGACGCACACAGTATTTGTCCTATGTCACTTAGCATAATGTCCTCCACGCTCATCCATGTTGTAGCATGTCAAGGTTTCAAAGCTGAAAAATATTCCATTGTATGTCTATGTCACACTTTGTTTATTCATTCATCCATTAATGGACTTTCATTTTGGAGCTGTTGGAAATAACACTGTTACGAAGATAGGTGTACAAACACCCTTTCAAGTTCCTGCTTTCAAATCTTTGGAATTTATACCCAGAAGTAGAGCTGCTGTATTGTTGCTAATTTTACTTTTTTATTTTCTGAGACGCCTCCTTCGTGTTTTCCAAGGCACTGCACCATTTTGCATTTTCACTAATGGTGCCCGAGGCTTCCAACTTCTCCCGTTCTCGCCTGCACGTTTCCTGTTTGTTGGTAGTAGCCATCCGCGTGGTGTGAAGTGATTGTAGTTTTGATTTGCATTCCCTAAAGATTAGTGATGTTGAGGTTTCCTTCTCATGGGCTTATTGGCTATCTGTATCTCTTCTTCGGACCTGCCTCTCTTTTAAAGTGAGGACCTGGCAGGATCCTGGGCCCACCTCCCTCTCTGTCTCCCTATGGCTGCTGTGGTCAGGCCTAGTCCAGGCTGCCCAGGGCCCTTGGGATTTTGATCTTCCTGTTGGGACACTGTCTTCAGTTTCATAACCTCTGCTTACGTATTTGACATTCGGGTTAGACTGGGACCAACATGAAGGCAGGCACTGGGTCCCACCCACTGTTGTTTCTCTAGCACCTCGAACAGCACCTGATCCACACTACATGGCCAATAGCTAATTTTTTAAAACCAAATTTGCTTGGGTCTGTCCAAATCCTTTAGCAGTTATAGTCATAGTACCTTGCTGAAAGTAAACTCTGCTCTAGGAAAGCATGCCTACCAGTGCACCCAGAAGCTCCGTTTTTTGCTTCTCTATTCCTGTGATTTTATTCCACAACACTTGTCCGCTTAGCTTTCTCCCTCTTCTCTGTGTGTCTTCTCTTTAGCCTAGGACACTCTGAATCCACGATGCTAGGAGAAACACCTTCCTCCGAGGTGCCTTTGAAGAGCCTGGGCTCCTCTCGCACGCTTTGTCCACACAGCATCTTCGTTCAAAACCTTCCCATCTCTCCCTCCCCTTCGAGCCTCTCTTCCGGTTCCCAGACCAGTGGTTTGAGAAAACCCATGGGAAGACCTAGCTAATTTCCTCCCATTAACACCAATTAGTAAGGTGGTAGCTAGCATCTCAGGTAACCTGAGAAACGTGCCCCTTCTCTCTTTTTCACCGTGCACTCTTATCTCTCTGTATTTTTCTTCCCAGTGACTGTCTACTGACCAGCCAGTCCCCCACCGTAATAAACATCCAAGTGTGTATGTGTGTCATACTCAACTCCGGGTTTAGGGCCACTAAATTCAGCTAAATCAAGTGCTGCGTTCTTGCTCTTCTCGTGGTATTTAAGAATGGCATTTAGAGCTACTTTGCATGCATGGGAAATTTCTCCTAGAATCTAAACACTTAGATACATCTCTTATAGACAAGCTAGAAGTTATTTTCACTTAAAAAAATCAATGGGACCAATACCTGCATTGCAGGTTCATTGTAAAGATGACAATAAATCATGCATGTAATGTACCTTGCATGTTAG
>NW_017731367.1:3547420-3559507 GCF_001890085.2 Hipposideros armiger | reverse complement strand
GCGGCATTAGGAAGGTTGAGAACCGCTGGTCTAGACTTTTATCTCTTCTCACCTCCTCCCTTGCTCCTTTTTATACAACCACACTGGTCTTTTTGAAGGTCTTCCAACCGGCCATGCTATTTTCCTCCTTAGGGTCTTTCTCCTTCCTATTTCCTCTCTCTGGAATACATGGATGGCTCCTTCCCATCATGCAGTTCTCTGGCTAAACATCACTTTCTTAAAGACCTCTTAAGATCTCACTTAACATAGCCTCTATTCTGTGGTCACTCTGCCTCATTACTCTGAAATCACACTATCAGCTCACTTGTTTATGGCTTATCTGCCCTGCTATCACGTAAATTCCATGAAGATGAGGACTTCGTCTTATTCCCTGTTGGGCCATCAGTACCTCAGACTGTGAAGAATGCTTGGGAGAAGCTCAGTAAATGTTTGTTGTTTAAATAAATAAATCGGGCCAAGATTTCTATGCAAGGATATTCATTATAGCATTGTTTGTCACAGTAACGCATTTAAGGTAACATAAACGCTCAACAGTAGATGAAGTCAAATAAGACACAGTGTATCCAAAGATGGAGCATTACATAGCCATCTAAAGTGGTATTTAACAATCTTTAATGACGTGGAAAACGTGCCTAATATAATGTTACATGAAAACAATTAGGTTAGCCTAAATATATTTTACTTTATAAATATATATTTTCATAAAAAGAAATATGAAAATAAAGGCCAAACATCAAAATCTTAACAGTGACAGTCTCTGGGTGGTGTATTATGGGCAATATCAATATTTCCTTTGTATTTATTGGTATGTTCTAAATTTTCTGTGATGTGCATGCATTCTTTTACTAATAAAATAATTTTAAAATTATGACTGCTATAGAATCGATTATAATATAGCTAATAGGTATGTAATATATCATGTTGGAGAATAAATATTTTCAAGTGGGAAGATGCACTGTCATCTCCTAAGCTGAAATGTGCCCTCTAGTAACCTTTCAAATAGATGTTTCTAAAATGATTCTGAATAATTGCGGATTAGTGGTTTCCTTTCTGCTTCCTGTCATCCTGCTTGGTTGAGTGAGAAGGTTCAGGAAAAGGTTTGGCTTGTTGTTTTCATAATGCTAATTGCTTCTCGATGCCCATGGTCCACTTAGCCTTTCTCCTCTTCGGCTTCTAACTCCTGGAGATGAGACCACAGTCCACGGACCTTTCTGCCCCTGCAGAATCTGCTCAGCACTCCGTGCTGGCTCCACACTGACGATGCTGGAACGCAGAGCACAAACCCACCCTTTGCTGGCCTGTGCTCTGTGGCTTCAGTTGCTCAGAGCAGAGATGGCAAATGACCTTCCTATTAGATCTCAGAGCCTTGGGATCTGCCCCCAATACATGGTCCTGTGTTTTATTCCAAGCAAAATATTCTTTGTGATGCCAAAAAGTCCTTCTAACAACGCTGCCTGCTCTCAGCGAAAAGAGGGAACCCCCTTGATATGGGGCGTGCAATAGAAAGAACTTTTAAGAAGGCTCTGCCACCTGTGTACACACCCCTCCTTCCCCTCCCCTCCCCTGATGTGTATGAAGAAGCGTTCCAAGCCCCATCTACCTCTTTTTTTCAACGTGCCCAGCGCCAATGGATGCCATGGAAACAGCTGCTCCCATGGTCAGGGAGGCTTCTGCTCTGCGGAGAGATTCACCTCTCAAGAAAGAACCACGCTTCCTTTGGTGGAAAGGCCCCATCTCTGCACCGGGGACAACTTGCCCCACGGGATTGCTCTGACACCGAAAGGTCAACTCTGTGCTCTGGAGAATTACTTTGAAGGCATGGAAACATGCAAAGGTCCGTGCTTAAGACACAGGCTGCACTTTCCGGGTTACGGATGGAAAAGGAAACTGAAGTTCCAGTAGATTCTCTCAGGCTGTGTGCACTCTCTCTTCACCTCCCCAGAATGTTTTCTTGCATAATCGTTACCAGGCTCTGAGAATTCCTTAAGAGTTTAAAGAATCCCAGGGAGCAGCCAAATGACTGACATGCAGAACCAGCTCCAGATTAGCAGGAAAACTCAGGAAGCCGCTTCCGGGCTCCTCCGATTCCCAGCTCCTGGGCAGTGAGATCACCTCTGACAAGTCTTGCATCATTTCCTTATCTATTCTGGCAAAGAAAAAATGATACATCTACCTTTCAACGTGAAGGTCACCTGAGGAAAGAAATCATCCAAGAAGTTCTGCAGGGTGTCCAGGTGCCTGCAGATTTCTTCCTGCAGAAGCGATGACAAAACCTTGTCATCCTGACTCCAGCCTGTACCCTGCTCACCCCAGGGTTGCAAAGTTCATCCACTTCCAGGCTGTTATTTCAGAGTAGCAGCTGATCAAAACATCTTCTAATAGCCTCAGAACATTCTGGAATCCTTTGACAGAACGCAAACCTCAATTAGTAAAGTGAACTAATGGATGGTGACAGCAGAACAAAGACCTGCCCCCACAGATGCAACACGGTTCCCACGGCAGGCAGAAGGCTGCCGTGTTCTGGCCCGGGGAGGGGCAGGACGGGGCCTCGGCACCAAGGGCAGTGAGCCAGGGGCCGAGAAAGCTGCCCAGGGAGATGGGGAAATGGTGGGACCACACTCCGTTGTCCCATCAGACTTCACTTACAAAACACTAATTCAAAGAGGAAATGGTTGAGGAGTTTAAGACAGCAACCCCTGGAGTATTGACCCCAAACACGAGGCCCCTCTGAGTCTGGGCACTGTGTGACCGCGCTGGTCACATATGAAGCCCGCCCTGTGTGGGGCGTCCTGAGAATCTCTTGGAGGCACTTGTTAAATGTTTTGATTTTTCTGACCACTGCAGACTTAACCAGACTCTCCACAGCAAGGGCCTGGGCCTGTCACATATGAGTGTCACAGTTCTTATGACCGGGCGTGTTTGGGGAGCACAGCCCACCACTTGCTGTCTTTCAGCTGAAGGTATGTGACCCTGACCTCCATCTACAGTCTGATTAGGCCAGGGACAGGCACGTGGCCCAAGGACATGTAACCTGTAATGGTCCAGCACCCTATGATCCACCATCACCACCATCATCACCATCACCACCATACAAAAAGGACCACAAAGAGAAAACGGCTGTTACCTCGTCATCAGAATGCCTTTTCTAGAAATGCAGACTGGAGAGAGAGACGCAGGCAGGGAAATTGGCTGAGTCATGTTAATGCAGTAGGGTTGGGATGCGTCCATAGCCCTTTGTGAGTAAGCACCCCAGAGCCCTTGGTTGGTCAGCGTTTCAGCTGTCGGACCCTTAGAGTTATTGTTCGGAGCCTAACACAATTCAGGGGCTTGGTACCATGGCCACATGTTCAAGATCCTTGCCATTCTTATGTCTCAGGGTCTCTTTACCGCATCTGATGTAGCTTAAATGAGTTTCTGTTCTTGCAACCAGAAGAGGATCATTCCTATTGACAGATCAGAAAATCGAGGTTGGTTAACTGATGAGCCCAACATCGTAAAGGTGTGCTGATGCCAAAGACAGCAAGACCTAGACTGTTGATCGTTGGTGGGGAGCACAAAAAGGGAGTTGAGTAGGGAAGAGGTAACTGAACTTCCTTGGTAGATTGTGTTCACAGCCTGAGGCCAGGGGGCTGACCAATGTCCGAGTCCCTCCACCACCCTGGGGACAGGGCACACTGCGGAGACTTTTCCTCTGAGGCTGTTTCCTGGCTGCAGTCCCCACCCCTGCCCCATGGGGTACGGCAGGGGCCTTATAAGTAGCCTGAGGCAATGACAGTAGTAGCCTCTTGCTAAACTGCTGAGAAGAAATTTGCTTGTTCCTCTCTAGTGATCAAAAGAGGAGGAAGGCAGCCCCACCCCACCCTGGGCTGAGCAGATAGATAGGGGCCCAGGCACCGGCACCCCCAAGCAGGCTGAGGGGAGAGAGCTGCCGTTTCATAAGGACTTGAGTTTTGATGCCCCCACACCCCTTGATGCTCAGACTTTACTGGACATTTGTGGTTCATGCACACAGAGGCCCCGAATCTTTTCAGAATCATTCACTCCCTGCAACTTTCCCCCTGGAGTTTGGCAAAATCTGCTTGGTTGGACTTTTAATAACATTTTTAGCAGTAAATGCTGTTGACCAGGCTTCAGCTACAAATAAGGTAGGAAGATGATTAGTGGGATTGCTAACAGGGGCACTCAGGGGCCCTGAGGGTCGGGGCTGGTGGTAGGAGAGGGTTTCTACCAATTGCTTGAGTGTCCAGCCCCAGGTGGAAGAGCTGGTTCAGAGGGAGACACCCCTCCTTTCCCATCCTTCAAGTGAGATGTTTGTTTGCCTAACTGATGTTTGTTCGCCCTAACTACTGGCTCACCTCGGGCCATCAGGCATTGTTTCTGATTATCCTCCTACAATCGAACCTATTTTAGAAAACAGACTATGTGGAATATTGCTGAAGTGCACTTTTATTCCAACAAACTGAAAGTATTCAGTCTAAAAGTGATAACCTTTAAAAGAGCCAATGCCCTTGGGAAAATACAGTTGCTGAGGAAGGCCCCGAGGCCTTGAGAATGTGTCTTCAGAGGCCTTTGGGGATTGAGTGACAGCGTTTTTTCTTGTCACAAGTCTCAGATTTCTAGGACACAGGTAAAGGGATATGACTAAGACAGGACTGCTGATGACGTTTTAATTCTCAAGAATGAACACAAAATTCCCATTTGCATTGGTTAAATTGAGTTTCCCACTGGGGAGCACACCATGAATTATTTGCATGGGCTGCAAGAAGCACTTAAACTTGGCCTTGCCCACCAGGGTGGAAGGCCTGTGATGCTCATACCTCGAACCAAGGACTTCCTTCAGAAGCACAAGCAGGTGGATGATGCCAAGGCAGTCCTCAGTCTTCCTTCCAGTGCCAGGCACAATCTTTCAAATGAAAGACAGAGGGTCCAGGAGCAGAGGGACCTCTGTTCTCTGATGAACATGAATGTGTGGGAACAGAGCTGCTTTTCCTACGTTTGCCAACCAATTCCCTCTTGGCTGTGGTATCAAGAGCAGCATAAGATAGTCGCCCAGCTAAGAGGTCCAAAACCCGGAAGGTAGGATACACTGGATTTCTACATCACCATCATCACTGCCATCATCATCATCGTCCCTACCATCACCACCATCACCACCATTATCACCACCGTCACCATCACCATCACCATCATCATCACCATCACCACCGTCACCATCACCACCGTCACCATCACCATCGTTACCATCATCATCCTCACTGACACCTCTTGCATTCATGCCAAAGTAGAGACCACTGTCCAATACAAAAATCTAATTTCATCCTTACAACAACCACATAGGTGAATACACCAGGAAAAATTATGCCAGTTCACAGAAGATGAAGCTAAAACTCAGGGAGGTGAACATATTTTCTCATTCTCCTCTTCAAAGAGCTTTCCCAGGGTGTGACTCTTGAACTAACATTAGGAAGTGTTTATCAGGCAGACGGTGGGAAAAGAGTGTATGGTGTGTGTGTGTGTGTGTGTGTGTGTGTGTGTACGTACATGTGGTATGTGGTGGCTGGCATGTGTGTGTATGTATAGTATGTATGTGAGTGGTGTGTGTGAGTGTGTAGAGTGTGTGAGTGTAAGTTGAGTGTGAGAGTATGTGAGTGTGTGTGTCATGTGAATGTGTAGTGTGTGAAGTGGTGTATAGCATGTGTGAATGATGTGTGAGTGTGTATATGTAAGTGGTGTGTGTGTGTGTGTGTTGTGGGAGTGTCTGAGTGTGGTGTGTGTGTAGCGTGTGAAGTGGTGTGTAGTGTGTGTGAGTGTCTGTGCGTTGTGAGAGATGTGAGTGTGGTGTGCACGTGTGCATGCACGTGTGAGAAGGAGAAGCACGTTCCGAGCAAAGGCAGAGGTGAGAGCATGAAAAGATGCCATGTGGCCCCAGGTAGCTGCCGTTCCTGCCAGGCTGCTCTTGGCAGCTCTGCCGCTTTCAGGGCCATCCTTCTGCACAGATGTCAGCTCCTGCGTCTGGTCTTGCTCACCCCTCCCTACCGAGTGTCCCTTCTCTGTGAGGCATGGCGTCTGTCCCCACTCTGAGCCATGCTGCAGCTGTGCCTGCTTCTGTGGCTGCAGTGTTACTTCCTCACATGCCCAGGGCAGGGCTCTCGCTTGAGCCCGATTGCCAGGGTATAGCCGGTGGGAGCCAGCTGGTCGGGGCAGGGTGGCCTTTGCTGGGGGCTGAGGGCCATCCTGGGAAAAGCCTCACACTGATCCCTCTGCTGGGGACCAGGTGAACCTCCTGATCAGGCAAATAGGTGCGCTTCTGTATAGGTACCGTGGCGAAGGGAGGCCAAGGGCCTGTGGGAAGGCTTCCTCCTGAAGGGAGGGGCCAGGCAGGATGAGCTGGCTGATAACAAAGTCCTGCTTGTTAGTAGGACTGGTGATCCTGAGGACAACATCCGAGGTGTTAATTATCCCGTGATGGCCCTTCCGCTGAACCAAAGTCTTGGAGGGAAAAGGACTAGAAGTAGAGCTGTGCCCTTTGTGAAAATCAATAAACAGCAACCTCATTTAAAATGGAGTTGGGAGCTAGAAGAGAGAACTCTCACCTGCGTGTCACTCAACCCGCACCACTGACCCCAACGGGAAGAGATGTACTTTGCATCTCCAATGGGAAGTGACACTACCCTAGTAGGAGGAAGAAGAGGTTCTTTCTTGCCCATTAACGGCCCTGCCAATGGGAGATGGCCAGAACTCAGCCAATGAGAAGCTACTATACTTGGAAGTTTCAGTTTCCTCCAATGAACTCTCTGTTTATAATTGCTCCTCCCAAGTCCATAAAAGAGCATTCCCCTCCTTTGTTTCTCTGGACTTGTGTCTGGTTCAACATTAGGCCCCATGTCTAGAATTATAATTCTTTGTTGTCCCTAAATAAACCCATGTTGCTGGAGAAATATCTGGCCATCTATTTGTTAAAGATCACCACCTTGCGCTAGTCTGCTAGGGCCACCCTGACCTAGTACCACAGGCTGGGAGGCTGACACAGAAATGTACTGTTTCAGTCTTGGGGCTGGAAGTGCAATGTCAAAGTGTCACCAGGGTTGGTTCCTTGTGAGGCCGTGAGGGAGAATCTATTCCAGGCCTCTCTCCTTGGCTTGTAGACGACAATGCGTATCTGTCTCTGGGCCCGAATTCCCCCATTTTATAAGGACATATTGGATTAGGGGTCCACTCTACTCAAGTATGACCTCATCTTAACTAATTTACATCTAGCAGTGACCCTATCTCCAAATAAGGTCATATTCTGAGGTCCTGGCGGTTAGGACTTCAACATATGAATTTTCAGGAACACAGTTCAGCCCATAACAGTCATTGTACCCTATAAACACACTGGGACCCTGGCACAGCTGCTGTACCATGTTGGGGAGAACACATATCACACCACTCCAGGACGCATGCCACGGGCATCCTCGGAGCTCAGGCAGCCACCGAGACAGACCTCTGTACCTGTGGAACCCTGAGGCCAGCACAGAGTGACAAACCCGTGTCATGCCCTCCAAAGTGGCTCTGATGGTCCTGAGCCATGGCAGGGACCTTGGTGCCAGGAATAGCCGGTGAAGCAGGGTGGTAGCAGCCAGGCCTGCCACACCCCTCGGTCTGGAAGCGGGTGTGTTCTGTGTGCACACAGGGCCCCCAGAGATGCCTGGTGGAAGGAGAGATCTTTGCAGGATCCTTTCCAAAAGGAGCCCCAAACCAGGCTGCTTACAGCACATGCCTCCCTCTCTGACTGATGTGTAAGATAATAAAGGGGTGGCTTCTAAATTCATCTTTGTAACCCTAGAAAATAGCACAGCATCGAGGCTTAATGTATTTGTGAAGAATGAGTGGGTGACTGAGAGAGACAAGGCATTTCGGACCTCTGGCAGGAAAATCAATCCATCAATTAATCCGTCTGTTAGACACTGTCTACCCGTAGCTGTGCTGGGTGCTGTGAGGAGCACCCAGAGATGACATGGCCCATTAATTCAGTCATTGACTCAGTAAACAATTTATTGAGTGCCTCTTCTGTGCCAATGGCTCCATTAATGCTGGGGTTACTAAGATGGACTGGCCCAAGCACTCAGATGAACAATCCTGCAAAACAAATAAAACTAGAATACGAGTCCATTTCCACGCTGACTGTGTGGTCCTGATGGCCAGGCTGCTGTCAGAGTTTAGCAAAGGATAAATAAAGGCAGCGAAGGAAACTGGCCAAAGCTTCAGGTGTGCACTGCTCAAGGTGGGGTGCAGGGTGGGAGCACAGGAAACGGGACGGGAGCCATACAAGCCGTGGGATGGGGTGACGAGGTCAAAGAGCAAGGCCATATTTTCATTTTCCTGGCAACAAGTGGGCAAAATCATGGGAAATTAGATGAGATGAGTCTGTGGGGTTCCAATCCTAGAGATCAAGAATTGGCCAACCTTTCTCATAAAGGACCAGATAGTAAACACCTCAGGCTTTGCGGGCCACATGTGGTCTCGGTTGCAGCAACTCACCTCTGAAAACAGCCATAGAATACCCAAAGGAATGAGTGGGCTGCATCCCAATAAAACTTTATCTATAGATGTTGAAATTGGATTTCCATATAATTCTCACATGTCGTGAAATATTATTGATTTCTTTTTATTTTTTCCCGCCCCCATCTGTTTTAGTCTGTTTGGTCTGCTATAAGAGAATACCACAGACGAGGTGGCTTATAAACAACAGTGACTGATTTCTCACAGTTCTGGGGGCTGGAAGTCCAGACCTCTGTAGGTCAAGGTGCCTGCAGAGTCAGTGTCTGGTGAGACCCCACTTCCTGGGTCATAGGCGGCTGTCTTCTCGCTATAGCCTCACATAGCAATCTGGGCTCTCATTTTTTTTTTAATCCCAGTTTTATTGAGACATAATTGACACACAACTGTATTAGTTTCAGGTGTACAGCATGTGATATGATATAAGTATATACTGTGAGGTGATTTCTACAGTAAGTTTAGTTAACATCTATCACGTCCTGTAGTTACAATTTTTTCCTTGGGATGAGAACATTTAAGATCAACTCTCTTTCAACTATAGAATACTGTGTTATTAGCCACGTTCACTGTGCTGGACATCACATCCCAGAACTTACTCATCTTATAACCGGAAGTGTGTGTCTTTTGACACCTCCACCCGTTTGCCCCCTCTACCTCTGACCACCATTCTAATCTCTGCTTCTGTGAGTTCGTATTTTTTTCTTTTTTCTTTTTTTAGCTTCCACATGTAAGTGAGATCATATAGTGTTTGTCTCTGACTTATTTCGCTTGCATAATATCCTCAAGGCCCATCCATGTTATCACCAACGGCTGCATTTCCTTCTTTTTTAAGGCTGAATATTATTCCGTTGTGTGGGTTCTCTCTCTTTTTTTCTTCCTTCCTTCCATTTATTTTATTTATTTATTTATCTATTTATTTATTTTTTAATTATTTTTTTATTGTGAAATACACATTTTTTAGAATTAGTTTCAGCTGTACAACACAGTGCAATAGTTATACTCTGTCCTCATGACCTAACCGCCTTCCAAAGGCCCCACCTTCTAATGTCATGGCATTAAGTCTCGACATATGAATTCTGAGGGGACACAAACATCCAGTTGAGCGCACCAGCCATTTAAAACTGTAAAGACCGTTCTTAGCTTGTGGGCCGTATAGGAACAAGCAGTTCCAAGATTCAGCCCGTGGGCCAGCCTGCCAACCCCTGGTACACACGGGTGTTTCTCAGGCTTTAATGTTAATATGCAGATTCTGACCAGCAGGGCAGAGGCAGGACCTGAGATCCCTGGTTTCAAATGAGCTCTCAGATGCAGCTGGCACAACGGCCCACAGGCCTCACTTTGAAAACCACTGGTATACAATCCAGGAGGGGAGCAGAAGTGGGTAAGCAAGGTGCATGGGCAGAGTGTGTCTGCTGAAAGGGGCAGTGAAGGGGACAGGCCCATGTGGGCTTGCGGACAGAGGGGCTGCTTGACAGTGGGCACTGTGGTTTCACATCTTGCCCACCCACCATGCTGGAGAGGGGCAGCCCCACACCAGGCCTTGAGTCCAAGTTGGGACATTCTATAGCGCGCTCGAAAATCTCACCCCTGTGTCCAGGCAGCCATTGCCAAATGTGCTGGCATTTGCCAATGACCAAAACGTGGCCATCTTTTCCTGATTTGCACATGTTGCTTTAACATGAATGGTATTTGGCTCTGTGATGTTGTGATTTACAATAAGAAGCATATACTTGGTCTTCATCCCACTTCTGGCACAGAGCTCCTAAAATCCTTGGAATTTCCTAAGTGATAAGAAAATAAAGGTGTCTTTTGTTATATTAATGAGGTGACTTTTGAAAAGCACCTAAGGATGGGGGCCCAGTTGCCAGGAGAACTGGCCACGTGATTAAAGGGTTGGAATTTTCAGTCCCACCTCCTGACCCTCCAGGCGGGGAGAGGGGCTGGAGGTTGGATCAATCACCAATGGCCAAAGATGTAATCAATCTTCTCTCTGTAATGAAGCCTCTATGAAAAACCCAAAAGGATGGGGTTTGGAGAACTTCCGGGTTGGTGACCACATGGAGGTGTGGGGAGCTCAGAGAGCGTGGAGGCTCTGCCCCCTTCCCCATACCTTAGCCTGTGTATCTCCTTCATCTGGCTGCTGCTGAGTTATGTCCTTCCCGTGACCTAGTAAGTGTTACTCTGAGTTCTGGGAGCCTCTCTAGCTAACAGAACCAAAGGAGGGGTTTGTGGGAACATCTGACCTATAGTCACTGAAGGGGCTCAGAATGGGCTTCCCCAAGCTGTGCCACTCTGGCAATGTGACCCTGCGGGCTCAGGATGAACTTACACCTCTCTCTTAAAGAATTTAAACTGGGGCCTTGTCCATCATCATAAGAGTTATCACCAGAAATAACCTTTTATGACCTATCTATAGGGTAAGGCAAACATCTAATTACTGAACGTCTGCTGCCCATATAGTCCCCTTCTGAAGCCCTAGGAGCCTCGCCTCATCCTTCGCTCGGAATGTCATATATACCTCATTTTCCCTTTCGGTCTCTGAACCTCCCATGGACATGGGGGTCTCTGACTCTCTCACGTTTGTGGGGTTCTCATACAGGCATACGTAATTAAATTTGGTCATTTTCCCTTGTTGATCTGTCTCATGTCAATAATTATTAGGCCGGCTGGAAGAACCTAGAAGAGCAGAGGACAATTTCTTCCTAACCCCACACTGGCCAGTCAGAAGCCCAGGTGACAACCTGGACTGACAGCTGCTATCTGAACCCAAGGTGGGGGGCCTTTAGAGCCTCTGGCCTATATAGCTGGTTGGTCAGACACAGGTGACCTGGGCTCTCGACTGGCTTCTGAAGTGGGCCCGGGGTGGGGGTTGGGGGTGGAGTAGAAGGTGGTCTTGTGGGACTGAGCCCTCAACCTGTGGAATCAAATGCTGTCTCCAGGCGGATAGTGTCAAAATTGAGTCTAATTGAGTTGAATTCTCAGACACACTGCTGGCGTCCTAGAATTGCGTGTTGGCATGGGGAAGACCCCACCCCCTACACACACACACACACACACACACACACACACACACACACACACACACATTGGAATTGGGTCCAGGAACTCACAGGACTAAGTATTCAGAGAGCCTTCCCCTCTTCCCAGCAAATGCAAGTGAAAATGTGCCCTGTGTCATTGGGAAAAGGTGTCCCTGCATCTGGGGGGAGAAAAGCTTCCTGCTGAGAGTTGGAGGAGCGAGGCGGGGCAGCCAACCCCAAGCCCACAGGTCGGGGCCAGCTCTCCTGGCTACTCCTTCTAAGGTCCCCTGTGCTGTGACAGCTGGCCAGCCAGGGCCTGACACCGCGAGACGCAGACTCCTGGAGGCCAGGCTTCAGGCCTGTCCCGTGAGCACGCCCTATGTTCTCATCAGGTACGCATGCCCAAAATAAAGCTAAAACATGTTGTCTTAACAGCCAATAGATATCATTTAGCTCAATATATTTAATAGACGTTTAGTAATCATTAAAGCCTGAGATAAAGCAGATACTTGAAATATCGTGGAAGCCA
>NW_017731367.1:3545553-3547195 GCF_001890085.2 Hipposideros armiger | reverse complement strand
GGCCCATCACTCCTGTGTGGCCTTCATGTGACCCAGACACAGCACCTGGCTTGGCTGGACAGTCTGGACTTCAATTTTGTGTGGGCTTTGGTCTTTGGAATATATCTCTTTTGCCTTTTTGTAATTTGTCCTGACTTCCCAGGGGTATGATTTCCACAGGCAAGTCTCCCTCCAGGAGGCATCGGCCTCTCAATGTTGGCATGTTGGAGGCCGGGGGGGTCTCGGCCCACCCTGCTGGCCCAGCCCACACTGCTGCACAGGGGTTTCATGGGAGACCCTCCCCAAGGCCTTGCTGAAGTGACAATGCCCCCGTGTGGGTAGCACTGGGTTCTGTCCCTTGGGAACAGTCTAGCAATTAATTATGCATTTGAATAAGAAGCTACCCTTTAAACTGCTGATATCCCCTGATGGGTTACATTTCCAGGGCTCTAATGAACTAATTTATTCCAATATCCAAAGGTCAGCAGGGCTCAGGGAGCCAGCCAGCTCTGAAAGACACAGGAAAGAAACTTGGTGTAGAGGGGTTGTTTTGAAAAGCCAGAGGGCAGTTCAAGGACACTGGTACCTCAGGAGGTGAGAGAAAGAGGGAGAAGGAAGGGACAGGGAGTGGAGGGGAGGAGAGAAGCAAAGACACATTTCAGCTTCGCTTAGGGCTGTGGTGGCCACAGTGAAATCCACGTCTGCACCTCCCGGTGGCCTGGGATTATTTAGCTGGTCAGTACAGAAATGAAAACTCCAAGACTGGCTCATTCAGGTTCTCCTCCTCCCCTCTGCTCGCCCGTCCTCCCCTCTGCTCTCCCACCCTCCCCTCTGCTCTCCCGCCCTCCCCTCTGCTCTCCCGCCCTCCCCTCTGCTCGGCCGTCCGTCCTCCCCTCTGCTCGCCCATCCTCCCCTCTGCTCTCCCACCCTCCCCTCTGCTCACCCGTCTTCCCCTCTGCTCTCCCGTCCTCCCCTCTGCTCGCCAGTGTCCACACCTTGAGGCAGAATCCCTCTCCTTCCCACAAAGGTGTGAAGAGAAAGTGGGAAGCCTAAGAGAAGGAACTGGAGATCATCGGTGCTGATAGATGTGTCTGGCTCTCCCGCCTCCACGCCCCATGTTGTGGTTCAGAATCTGATAGTTTTCCTGTGGGTGGGGAACTCAGCTGTGGGCACAGGCTCTGTCTCCTGGTGTCGCTCTTAGTATTTCTGTAGTTGTGGTTGAATTTGCCAATAAAGTGCATCCTCATTAGGATAATGAACATCCTCCCGGTTGTGTGTCTCTGGAATTCAGACTTGGAACCAGCAGTTTTACTGAGCCGTCACGCTGTGCTTGCTCTCTTTCCTTGTGTCTCCCGTGCCCCTCCCCTTTTTTCCCCCTCCCCCACCTCTCTCCCTACCCCCCTCTTTTTCACCACCCCCGCTTTTCCCCTGCTGGTGCATTCAGTGCCCATACATGGGCTATGGCTCTGAAGCACATCTTCTGTTTGGGGCCTGAATATCACTTAGATGCTGTCCATAAAGAAGGAAGTTCTTTCACGTGCTCCCTGTTGCCATAGCAACCACTTCCTTAGGATCCAAAACATTAATATCGCTCTGCCTTGCATCTGCTTTCTGGTCAGATTTTTTCCTGCAGTGACATCTAGTGACCACAGGGGAAAAAAAA
>NW_017731367.1:3540744-3542188 GCF_001890085.2 Hipposideros armiger | reverse complement strand
AGGTGACTTTTGGAGGGCACCTAAAGGTGGGGCTGGTTGCCAATAAACCAACCATGTGATTAGAGGGTTGGAACTTTCAGCCCCTGCCCCTGACCTTCCAGAAGACAGGGCCGGGAGGTTAAATCTATCCCCAGGGGCCAATGATTTAATCAGCAGTGCCTGTGTAATGCAGCTCCATAAAAACCCAAACAGACAGGGTTCAGAGGCTTCTGGGTGGGTGAACTCGTGGGGATGTGGGGTGAGTGGCTTGCTCAGAGAGCAAGGAAGCCCCGTGTCCCTTCCCCGTACGTTGCCTTGTGTCTTTCTTCCATCTGGCTTTTCCTGAGCTCTATCTCTTTCTAATAAACCAGTAATCTAGTAAGTCAAATGCCTCAGTTCTGAGAGTTGCTCTAGCAAGTTATTTGGCCCCAAGGAGGGATGCATGGGAACCTCTAATCTATAGCCAGTCAGAAGCACAGGTGACAACCTGGGCTTGAGATTAGCAGCCGAAGTGGGTGGGGGAGGGCAGTCTTGCGGGACTGAGCCCTCACCTGTGGGTCTGATGCTCTCTCAGGCAGATGTCAGAAATGAGTTGAATTGTAGGACACCCAGCTGACGCCTGAGAATTACTCCCCTCCCCCACCCCCACCCGCCATCGTAACCGGGTGCAAATCTCAGGTTGATGTTGCCCCAAACCTAAGAAACAGAAATGTCTTCACATGGAGAAGGGTAGCTTCCTACAGGAAGCCCTTGCCAGGAAAGTTGGGCAACGCTCATATAAGCAGGTGGAAGGCAAGAAACTGGGTGGCCGAAAGTTTCCTGGAAGATTATGAACTCTGTATGTCTGTGTTTATGTGTGTATGTCTGCATGTGTATGTGTGTCTGTGTGTTTGTGTGTGTGTGTTTGTGTTTGTGTGTGTGTGTTTGTGTATGTGTGTTTGTGTATATGTTTGTGATTCTGTGTGTTTGTGTGTTTGTTTTGTGTGTCTGTGTGTGTATGTGTGTGTGCATTTTGGTGACATTTGTTTTGTGCCTCCCCTGGCAGATAGATAGCTGGCCCCTGGAGCGCTGAGCTGAGAAGGACCCCGAAACAGCCTCGGAGGGAATGGGTTGCGAAATGCCTGCCAGTAAGCTGCATGACCTGCAGAAAAGCTAGAAGCGGGTTTAGGGCGTTCGCGCCTCCACCGACCAGCAGCGTCAAGCCCCAGGTGGGCACCCACTGCCTGCACGGCTGTGGAGCCCCATTTTTCTTGTCATGAGTTTGCACTTTGCACCAATTCGAAGACTTAAGCTGGTTGTTTGGATTTAACCTCAAAACTAGATTTAGATTTCTAATCAGCAAAGAGATCTTCTAGTTCTTTCATTGGAAGTTAAAATGGGGAGCTTATGCAAGAAAAGAAAACCTTCTGCAAACACATTTGGAGTCTTGCCATCAGCTACTCCCTGGCTGTGGGCTCTCTACCCC
>NW_017731367.1:3533327-3537219 GCF_001890085.2 Hipposideros armiger | reverse complement strand
GCTTAGAAATTATGTGCAAATTTAATTATAAATCAAAGCAGGTCAGCAAGAGCATTCCAGCCTCGAATAGTGCTTATCCAGTAGCATTCAGTTAACCATTCAGATGGCCAAACACACAAGCCTAACAGGAAAAAAACAATAGAATTGCTGTTCTCTGTAACCATAGTGGTGGTAAACAGGTTCATCTACAGGACCCGTTTATAGAATTACTACATACTTGAACAGGCAGAGTGGGCAGAAAAAAATCAAACACCAGGAAATGAATGCATAGAAAACGTTCAAAATCCTAGTAATTAACGGAATGCCAATTAAAATAACGTATGCCTTCCACACATACGCTGTGTGTCCTCTTCTCTTCCAATCAAGCACGTTGCTCCAATACCCATCACGCCTCCCCTTCCATCACTGATCTTTTTTTCTCTCTCGGTTTTTCATTTGTTAGCCTGCTTTTTATCAAAACTACTAGCCACCTACCTCAGTGCCGAGAGTTGAAAGCTTGCTCCTGCCCCACTAGCTACAAGGTGGGACAAGGCCACCGAGTGCAAACAGGCCATTCTGGCCCAAGTTTTTGGATCTGTTTTGGTGATAGGATCATGCCCAACCTGCACATGTGAAAGAAACACAAAGATGAGCCTCATGAAACTCAAAAAGATGTTGTCACCTATTTTACTCCATTTACCATCAACAGCACATTTATCAACGCTTGGGAGCAGTAATCTGCACACGTGGACCCTTCGTCAATGGCACAGTCCGTCCCTGGGTGGGGTTCATCTACTGCTCTGGCTCCCCAGTAGCTATTCCCCTTCCTTCTGACCTTAGCGTGTCTATTTTACTTGGGAGAGTCCTGTCCACCACACTCAGTCCTTACGGGCTGGGCCTGACAGTGCCAGTGCATTCCTTCCTGTAGCCACTTCCCCATCCACACCAACTAAAGAGACCCTACTGGCCAATAGTCACCTTGCAGCCACGGGCAAGCCCCNTTTAGGCCAGTGCTTCTCATCACAGCAGCGTTTAGAAAGGTCCTGCACTCTTCCCGCTTGTGCAGCGGGAACCTCTGCATTGCCCGTGAGGACATGTTTATTGTGTGACTCATTCCAGGTCCACGAGGGTGCCTTTATCTGGCATCCAGAAGGAGTCTGGACTTCCTCTTCCAGCTGTCAATCACTGATGCTAGAGGGGATGCCGACAGACCCGATCATCCAGCTAAGGACACCAGGACAAAAGCACATGATGCGTAACAAAAGATGGTGATGAAACCCTTCGTTAGTCAGACCCCTCCAGTGACCTTGAGAAGGACACATGGGGACACGGGCACAGATAGACTCTTCCTACTCTTCCCCAAGCGCCTCCATCCCAGGAGGAACAGCCCAATCATCTCTCATGGGGACCCAGGAGGTGCAGATGGCCAAGCCCAGAGTGAATTCAGGACCTGGAAGGTCCTTCTGTTTCTGGGGAGATGGTGGGCTGCATTTCTCCAGGTCATCGTTGTCCACCAGGTGGGAGAGTCCACCAGCGGTCACAGTCCTTCATACCTCCTGGCATTCTCACCCTTTGCAAGGTGACTTTGCAACTTGTCCCATCAAAAGGGAGTCACCAGCTTTCTGCTGCGTTGAGAACAGTGCTCAGCACACAGTGATCAAGACTAAGCAACACAGACAAGTGAAGAGTTGGGGGAAAGCTCCTTCCTGGCATAGGGGATGTCAGTGATGGGGAGTGGGAACGGGATCAGCTAGAAGTGCAGTGGGTGAGGGTGAGAAAACCATTGGGCGGTATGGAGGCATCTTAAGTGGGGCAGTGATGTGACCCAGCCTCTTGGTAAAACCACCCTCTGGCTACTTGTATAGAGTGGACTAGAGAGGAGAGACAGGAGTGGAAACGGGGCCACTACTACTGTGGTCCAGGTGAGTGAGGTGGTGCCTCGGACTAGACCGGTGTCAGCCGGTATGGGGAGAACAGGAGACACCCGAGATCAGCTGTCTTGGAGGTGGAACCCATGGGGACACCATCATGAATTGGAGGTGGAACCCAAAGGGATGCGGCATTGAATGGTTTGGGGGTGTGGGAGCGGAGGCTGAGATGTGGAGTTGCCAGGGTTGACTTCCGGGTTTCCAGCTTGAGTGAACGAGTGGGTGTGGTGCGATTTGCGGAGATGGGGAAGACTCGGGAGGGAGCAGGTGGCGAAGCAGAAAAAGGGAGGAGCTGGTTTTGCCATGCAAAGCTGAGGTGCCTATGAAACAAAGCGGAAATATCAAATACTCAATCAGATATGTGATCCTGGAATTCAAAGGAAAGGAATGAACCAGAGATGTAAATTTGTGACCCATCAGCATATAAATGGTCTTAAAAACCATGCCAAGTTATCAAATTAACTTATTCCCGTGGCTTGAACTTGCACTCTCTCAGGTGTTGTGACCCAGGCTGTGTCAGTCAGGTCCTGGCAGGAGGCAGACAGCAGCTCCAATGGGGAGAATTGAAGAAGAGTTGATGAATGTGGTGAGCTGACTCGTGGCCCCCAGAGATACCAGTGCGAACCCCAGGAACCTGTGTTACTTGTAGATGTGGTTGAGGACCTTGAGGTGGGGAGATTATCCTAGATTGTCCAGGTGGGTTCGAAATACCATCACAAGTGTCCTCACAAGAGAGAGATGAGGGGTGTTCTGACTCCAGACAGAAGACGGGGCACCATGATGCTGGAGGCAGATTGGAGCCACGCCGCCGTGAGCCCAGGAATGCCGGTAGCCACCAGAAGGAGGAGGCAAGAGCCACATCTTCTCTAGAGTCCCCAGGGGAGAGGAGCCCCCAGGGGGCGAGGAGCCCCCAGGGGGAGAGGAGCCCCCAGGGGGACAGGAGCCCCCAGGGGACAGGAGCCTCCAGGGGACAGGAGCCCCCAGGGGGCGAGGAGCCCCCAGGGGAGAGGAGCCCCGCCCTCAGTCTCCTTGACCGCAGCTGGGGGATGCTGACTTTGGATTTTTGACCTCAGGAACTGGGAAAGAATACATTGTTTCATGGGAAACGAATACAGCGAAGAAGCTGTTTAGAAAGGTTTGGGCTCCGTGAATTAACAAGGCTCAGAGTGGCACACTGGCGCTGGTGACAGCATCTTAGGCCCTGTGGGACCAGGGGACAGAACAGCTTGAAAGAGTAGAAGGACACCAAAACTTCGAAGAGGAAAGAAGCGATGACAGCCAGCCTGAGGGGACCTGCAGGGGGGCCCAGGGGAATAAGTAACCTAACCTGCCCCCAGCAGCATCTTGCTGGGGTGCCCATGAGCCTCGGGTTGATGCAGTCTTACAGGGAGCCCTTGGGGCCCAGAGCACGGGGAGATGGGTGGGTGGGATAAGTGGACCTGGGGTAGAAGAGGCAGCAGGGAACTATCCAGCAAAGTAGGGGGTCAGAGGGGCTCTGTGACCCCTGTTGGCCTATCTGCACCCCTGAGGCCTCGTCTCTCAGAACAATAATAGCACTCACTGACTTTGAAGGGTTGTTGTAGCAAACAGGTCAACATGTGCAAAGCCCCTGACACAGAGCCAGTGCTCAGAAGATGTCAATTAATAGGAAGACTGAAGCCTTGACTCACAAGTCACATGAACACAGCTCAATACAGCACAGTGAGGACGGGCAATCGGCTGGGGTGTGACAGAGGGCACGATAAGCTGCCTTTTTAGGGACGAAGCATTTGTGTGGGAGGCTTTATTTTGAGATAATTGGAAAATTTCAGTCCAGTTCTGTATTAGGGAAGTGGGTTGTTTGTTTTTATGAAGTTCAACAGACTTAGTGAGTGCTCCAAGGGGCATGTGGGACAGCGGAGCCTGCCTTATCCACGGCTGTGTCCCTGTGACACCTGTGTCACATCAGAGCTCTCCTGTGCTTCCTTTTGTAGGTGCTTCCGCAC
>NW_017731367.1:3526290-3531427 GCF_001890085.2 Hipposideros armiger | reverse complement strand
AGCTCCCTTTCCTGGAAGCTCTCAAGTAGCTCTCTGTTCAGACGCAACAGAGACTCAGAAACAGACACACGTCTGCACCTTGGAATCAAGGCCCAATGTGACCTCTGCAGGGGATACTCCAAACAAGTTATTTCCCCAGAATCATTCTTTTCAGAACATTCTTGAGGGGGAAAAAAAGAACATCAGGAGTCCACCTGGGAGTCCAGCCGAGGAAGGACTTGCCACTCAGCCCCTGTACAGGAAAGGGGGGAACTTTTGTATATAAACTTTTAAGAAAATGCCTGAGCCTCAGGCCTCTGCTTCCCCTCGGGAGCCATCCACTGGTGTACCAAACCCTCAGTGGCTGGTTCCAGCTCATAGGAGGTAACTGCTGAAGTTTCAGGAAGTTTGTGAGCCAACTGTTAAATACATCCATTATTAAAAATCAAGTATATAAACTCAGAAGTAAGTTATGTTTCAAAAGCAGTAATAGCGTACCAAATTTAAAAAAAAAGCAGTTAATAGGTGCTCAAAAATCACCACTTCCTGCTTATTCTACTATTGTCACTGCTCCTGAGGTTGTTTACATCTCCTGTGTCTGCACAGCGGAAACCCTCTGCGACGGCGATGGTGACTGGGCACCACTCCTCCCCAGCTCTGAATTTAGTGACGTCATGTTGCTAGCTTGAAATCGGCCACGGTGGGAATAGTTACATCCTGGAAACCAGTACACGCTGATCGGGGCTTTGTTGTTTCCTACCCCAGGGAGCTGGTTGGTCAGCATTTACCAGCACACCACTGCTCCTTCCTACATGGAGGAGAATGAGCTATGGGAGGAATGGTATGACCCCTGCAGCCCCGGCAGGGCAAGGTGCGGAAAAGAAACACACACACACACACACACTCCCCTTCTTCCTCGGGCTGGAGGAAGTCCTTTGAAATTGATGGCTTGCACACACATCAGTGTTGCACACGCACCCCGGGTGACCTCAGCACCTGCCCTTCCTGGCTGCAGTGGAGGAGGAGTCCTTCCTGGCACAGAGATTGGGCCCACAGGGTGGCATCCTGGGCAGCAGAGCAGCCGTCACAGGTTCTTTCTCCCCAGAATTCCAAGCGCTCCATCTGCAGTGAGCTCAGCCTGGCAGATGCTCCGCCTGGCAGTGGGGACCCAGGAGGGCGGGCAAAGGAGCCAGGGAGGCAGGTGTGCCCTGCCCGTCTCTGCCCCAGGGACGGGCTTTCCGAGTGAGACCTGCGGCTAGAAACAAGCCCGCTTGCGGGGCCCAGGACTATTTTTAGCTGCTAATGGAGACCCGTCAGCCTGGGAAGAAGGCCGTGGCAGAAGCAATCTTCTGGAATGGAATGGGAGGGAGCTTCGAGACCTGCAGGCATCCAGCTTCAAATCCTGACATTTAAAGAACACAGGGGAGCAGGAAGCAGAACAGGACCCCAGTGGCAGAACCAGCAGGCGCTCTGGGAGGGGGGATGGGCGGGGCCCCCAAGGTGATTTCAGACACCGGAAGTGCCGAGGTTAAAAAGCACAGAAGCTGGGGCAATTCTATCAGATCTAGAAATGCAGCTGTTCTTGGACCCAGCAGCTCCTCATACAAATACAGCCGCATAAGTACCGGCAATGGTGAGAAATAGCTGTCATACAACCTAAATAATCTTCAATCAGGACCCGTACCAAGGGAACCTCTGCAGTTGTGGAAAGAACGGTGTAGATTTTTGACTCTTCTCTTGGGGAAGTGCTTACAACATCGACTTAATAGGCTAGAGAAAGGGAAAGTAGGCGAGAGTGAGAGGCAGGTTGATGTGAATAGATGCCTGGGATGAAAAGCACCAGGAACAGTGGCTACCTTTGGGGTAGACGGGGAGGCAGGCTCCCACGTCTGTTTTATAGTTTTGTATTGTACCTGTATTGTCCTTATCTTAAAAAAAAAAAAATCAAAGCGCAAGAAGTGGTAGTATTCACTCCCACATTCGGCAGGCCCTCCCAGGTGCCTGTTTAGGGGGGGTCAGGGCAGACCCAGTGCCCCCACCCCTCCCTTCTTCCCCCAGGGTCCTCTTGATTTTCAGTCACAGAGTCCCAGTCTCTGAGCNAGGAGAATCTGGAAGTGTGAGCGCTCCAAGTCGGTGTGAAAGCTGGCTCTGAGCCCTCTGGGTGGATGATAAGAAACGCCGTCTGACCCAGTGACCCTGGTACCATCTGTGCCTGGTGCAAGAGGCTGGTCCAAGTGTGACCTGGAAAGACTTGCCCAAGTGCGAGCTGGGAGGGGTTGCTACACTTGGAGCCCAGGCAGTTTTTCTGTGGACACCCCTGACTCCGTCTCCTTCTCTCGAGGAACCCCCCCCCATCTGGATACAAAGGAGACAGTCTGTGCTATGGGGCACCTGAGATGCTGGACTTGTTCAAGGATGCGTACAAGTCACTCTAGGCATATTGGGCAATAGTATTGAGCAGAGAAATGTTCAGAAAACTTTGGATCCATTTTGGAAGTGCCAAGCGGCACCATTACAGTCTGGGCATAAAGGTCAACGTGGCCTCGTTTGTATTCCAGGCTGGTCAAGATTGCACCAAAGCGCAAGTCACTGATTAGGAAGCTAACCCCCAAAGCAACGGGGTCCCAGTACCACTGTCCACCGCAGGGCTGAGCTGCTTCTATGAATTAATTCATTTAGCCATTTGCAGTCCACTTCTAGAGAGAGTGTTACGTGTCCAGGTGCTGGGCTAAATGTGAGTTGTAAGTATGCTTGCTTTTTCAAAAGAGCTACAGACATGTGTGAGCCATAGAGATAGGCTGCATCCAGGAAAATATCAGCAGGATGATGGCGCTCTGGGGACAGGTGTTTGAGATCACAGGCATGGAGGAGGAATGAGCGGGAGAGGACACAGAAAGAGTACGCCTAAGCTGGGGCAGGAGCATGCTGAACATCGGAAAAGCAAACCCAGAAACGTGGTTGCAGAATTCAGGGACAATAGGAAAACAGAGCAGCTGCTGAAAGGCACCCCTAAACCTCAGCCTGNGCAAGCGTAGCAAATGACTTGCAAGGACACATCGTTAAGCCAAGAAAGAGAAAGAGGTCTTGTAAAAGCCTAGTTAGTATTCCTAGAGAGGTTTGAGAATCAATACCACATTCGTTAAACAAGAACAGGCTGCTATGAAAACGGTCAATTACAAGATGACAAACAGTTCTTGGAAATTAAAAACAATCAAACAACAAAACCGTAACAATAGCTACACAAGGACCTCAGTGAAAGAATTGGGTGGTGAAATGGATGTCACTGAAAAAAAAAAACACAAATTAGTGTTTGAGAACAGAGACCATGAAGCCAAATTACAAAGTGAACAGTGTTTGGAAGAAATTCACAAGCCTGTCATTAGCAGTCCCAGGGGAAGGGAGGACTTTTAAATCTGACTTTAGACACTCCCTGCTGTTTGAAATGTCTACAGTGAGCATGTGGCATTTTGTAATTTTAGAAAAGCAGTAAGCATAGAACCATTGGAGCCCTTTTATGAAAGCTGTATGTGTGTGTCCACAGTTTCATGTTTAAAGGATGTTCGCCAAAATGTCAACAGCTCTTTTCTCTAAGTGGTGGGATTTAATAGTTTGCATCTGCCTCAGTAAATAAGTATTATTCTTATAGTAAACTCTAAGTTTTCAGCACAGACTGTCCAGTTTGCAGGCGGCTGGCCACATGACATCGGGAACCGGGAGACTGTTCACTCGGGCAGTGGGGCTTGGCTGTCAGTGCTCAGTGCTGGAGTCAGGAGTTGATGGACCTGGACAAGGTGCCCCAAGGAGCTTGACCAGGATGCCTGGAGTCCTGTTCCAGCTGGGAGAACTCAATGCAGGGCTCAGAGCCACAGCTCATGCACAGCCCTATGCTGACTGTGGTTAGGGTTTTATTATGATTTGCTCTCATGACTCTCAGTCTCTAAAGAGTTGCCTGTTATTGCTGAGTAACAAACCACCCCAAAACTTAGCGGCTAAGAAAAGCAATCCTGCGTTTCTTCTTACAGACCCACAGTTTGCCTGGCCAGGGTTGACTGGGCGTGAGCAGACATCTGCAAGCTGGCTGGAGGCTCACTGGTCTAGGATGGTCTCAGCTAAGAAGGCAGCTCTGTTCCATGCGGCCTCTCATCCTCCAGCTGGTTAGCTTGCGCTTGTTCTCATGGTGGAAGCAGGGATCCGAGTAAGAGGACAGAAGGGCACAGAGCCTCTGGAAGTCTAGGTTCAGACACTCCCTCCAGGTTCATTGGCTAAAGCAAGTTCAAGACCAGTCTGGATTCAAGGGATGTGGAAATATCCTCCAACTCTTGATGGAAAGAGTTCAAAGTCACATTGCAAAAGGCAATTTGGATATGGGAAGGAGTGGAAAATCGGAGCCAAGTTTCCAATCCATGTTCTGAGGGTCAGTTATGATACCTGCTGGTGTGCCCCAAATCTCAGCAAGGGCATGTCGAAACAGGTCGTACACAGTCACACTTGGGCCGTTCTGTGAACTGCCCTCTGCCATCAAGGTGGCTTTTGGTCTATACAGAGTTAAATCTAGATGGGTGTCCAGGAGTACCCTCTCTGTCCAATCTAGTGTTTGTTCCTCCCTTTTTCTACCCCATCTGCCTTCCTTCCCACCCCTGCCCCCAGGAGTCTCTCTCACAGGCCACATAGATTTCAGTTCCCCAGAATGGTGCCTGGAGGACAGTGCCAGCCCGTATGCTCCTCCCCAGGGACAGGCTTGTCCCTCCTGCCCTTACGTCTCTTCACACAGCAGCAACCTACAGCCCACACACTGTCCCCTTGCTATTACTCACCAGCTCTCACCTCTCACAGGATAACTTTATTGTTTTATTGCCCTAAATGACTTTTTTTTCACTAAAGGAGAGAAAGAAACAATAGAGTAAAGGAGGGAAGGGACATTCCACCACCTATCATAAAAATAAAAAATAAAAAAAAGAGCTCTTTTTATTTGCAGATGAAAAGAAAGCAGATGACTGATGGGGGAGACTTTTTGGAAATGTCTAATGTCCACAAACCCATTCCGGCCAATTCCCCCAAAGCTAACATTCCGGCCATGCCTATTGGTGCTCAGCTGCAGAGTTGCCCTCTTCTCGCTGGGAAAGAAAAAGCAAATGGCGCTTCCTCTGCAACCACTGTG
>NW_017731367.1:3522434-3524122 GCF_001890085.2 Hipposideros armiger | reverse complement strand
CAGAGACAAGCTGGTTCTGCCCTGGGTGCTCACAGTGTCCTGACCTCAGAGAGGAACCAGTTTTCTTTAATAGGAAGAACTTCATTTTGGGGGATGAGGTGGAGCCCCCTAGTCTCCTGGGGAGCTGCGTTCTTAGCTGAGGGTGCAATGAAAGCGTTGGATGTTAGCTGAAGATTCCAGGAAACCAGGGGTTTCCGGGCCCTGTGCTTCCAGTCGCCCCTCACTTAGCATGGCAGCATAACTACTGAGCACACAAGTACCCTTAGCCCAGTCCCAGCAGCTAGCACCCAAGTGGAATGAGTTCCACTTGCCCTTTCAGAATGAGCTGCCCTGGGGTGATGGAATGATGCCGAGGTGGGGGTTTATGGGGGGAAAGCCTGGACTCTGCATGTAGCCAGGAGAATGCCTACCTCTCACACGCCCACCTCCAATCCCCTACCCATAGGCTTTGGGAGAACAAATGCCTGCACTAGAGGGAGCAGAGGGGAGGTGCTGGGAGACAGTCCCGGTGAGAAGGCAGGAGCCGACAGCTCACATAAGGGTGTTCGTTTAGCTGGCGGGGCGAGGGCTGCAGGGTGACCGAGGGAGGAGTCTTGAGGGGAGAAGGGGGGTTTGTGCTGGAGACAGTGTGGAGGGAGATGGGACCAGACCACGTGGGGTTACGTGGTGATGCGCTGGCCCAGGTGTGGAGCCCGAGGGCACACCAGAGGGGAGCTGGGACTCAGCACCTGGATGTGCAGAGACACCTCTGTCCTTCCCTAACACATGTGCACTTTTGTTTGCCAGACACCATGACCAAGACATAACGGGCTCACCCTTTAACCCAAACTGCAACAAGCCACCAGCCATGTCACCTTGAATCTGTGTCTGTGGTCGTCGTTGGAGGGTCCCTTGTGATACCTGCTTGTCTCGCTGATTGACTCTTAGATTGGACTTCGTTTTGTTCATTCTAAGTTTGTAAACGGGCTAAAATCATTTTTAAAGACCCACACACAGCCTAAATCAAAGTAATAAATTAATTCATCTCCACCCTTTCGTTCAGTGAGTTTGTACGGCCAAATCCCAAATGATACATTACCGAGTAACGAGTAATTAGGAGTTACACACTGAATGTCTTTGGGACTCATGCTAAACATAAACTGGAACAAGCCGCCCTAATTTAGGAGACAGTAGGATGACCAGGCCAGAGCTAGTTTTCAAAATTATTTTTCAAAAACGGCAAGAGATCCCTATAATAGGTCAAGGAACAAACTCTCCGCCTCTCCCTCACTCCCCACCCCAGGATGTCCCCACCTGCGTCCCTGAAATCCAAACTCCAATTCTTTTAAGGATCCTGAGATGGGGAGATTTTCCCTGGATTACCTGGGGTGGGGGATGGGGGTGGGATGCGGGGACGCATCCAATGTGATCAGTAGGCTTCTGATCAGAGGGAGGCAGGAGGGCAGAGTCAGAGATGTGACTCACAGGCACTTGGAAGATGGAGGCAGGGCCCGCACACCCGGGAACAGAGGAGGCGTCCGTTTTCCAGGCGCTGGGAACGGCCAGGATGGAGACGTCTCCCTGAGCCTTCCCAGAACACAGCTCTGCCGGCACCGTGACTTGAGCGCTGAGAGGCCAAGTCAGACTCCCCACCTCCAGAACTGGAATAAATGTGCGTTGTTTTTAAGCGGCAAGTCCGTGCTAATTTG
>NW_017731367.1:3516084-3519545 GCF_001890085.2 Hipposideros armiger | reverse complement strand
GCTAGACCACGTGGCCAGGACAGGGCTGGAGGCGCCCCAGTCTGCTGTGCGGCCATTGGTCTCCAACAAACAGCTCTGCCCTCCCTCTGCAATCGCTTCGGATCCCACCAACCTCTGCTGTAATCTCAGGCTCCTATCCTCCCCACAGCGACCCCTCCCCACCAAAAAAGGAAACCTACTCAGTTCAACCTCTTCATCCCGTCACCTACTGGCCAGGGCCACCTGCTTCCTAACCCTTCTTGCTCCTTCCTGGCCCTTCTGTGGATTCATGGAGGACGGAGGGACAGAGCGGGTCTGGGGGGAGGGTGGAGGCTGTCTTTGGTGGTGAGCAGAGGAGACCTTCAAAGCGGCCCTGGCAAGGCCGTCATTGGAGACAAGGAAGTCCCCTGGCAGTTTGTCAGTCTCGGTTTAAATTTAAACCACAGCAAAAGTGACAATGAAAGAAAGTTATTACAATACGAATGTTCACGAACCACCACAACCAGGAATGAAGGAAACCAACACTGAGCATCATTTAAAGTCCTAACGAATAGGACAAATAACTGGGGATATTTGTTACAGGCATAATCTGTAAAGACACCCTGGTTTCGCTCGCTAAAAGTGATCTTTGAACATGTGAAGACCCAGGAGGAAAAACCCAAGTAGACAATGTCTCTTTAAAGAAGAAAATGGTCAGTCACCCCCAGGCATGGGCTTCTTGGGGACCCATGATGACCTCTGACATGGTGTCACCACCAGTCATCCCAGCGCTCCAGAATCTTCCAATGCCCCGAGCTCCCCAGATAACCCTGCCAAGGGACATTACGATCTGAGGGAGAGAGAAGAGATAGAGGGAACAGATAAGTCACACGGGCTCTGGGGGAAATTACAGAGGCTATAAAAATCACTTAGTGCTTTGTGTTAGATTTCCTCCGGGGCAGGAAGCTGCGTTGAGCAATTCACGACTTTAATATAGAAAGCAGTGACTAAGTTTTATCTTTATGCCTAAGGAAATTGCTTTATTACTAATACCCAATCAGCAACCCAAACATTCTGACTTCTACTCGGAGAAAACACATGAACTGTGAACTGATGGTCCCATCTGAATCCTTGTTAAGTCAGACATATTCGAAAGAGTCAGGAAACTCCAACTGGCTTTAGAACTTTTAAAATACAGTCCTGATGTGACATAAAAAAACATAACGGCCCTGAACTAGTATTTATTAAAAAAAAAAAAGTGTTACCAGCCCCATATCATTTCAGACATTGCATTCAATCCATATGGGTGAGTCTTATTGAGAAGGGGTGTTCTGCAGCGTCATCCTATATCCTGATGCTCTTTAGCTAGGTGACCCTGGCAGAGTCTGTTTTCCAAAGATGGCCCCAACCATGGCTCTCACTCAGTCTGGGCTGGTCTTAGTGACAGCTTGGACACTAGAAGGTGGTGGAAATGATGCTCTGGGACTTCTGAGGCCAGGTCTAGCTCCTTCCCAGGGCTCTTGTAAGGCTCACTTTTGTCTGTCTCCTTCTAGGAACCCAGCCTCCACGCTGTGAGAGGGGCCCATGTGAGCGTGTGGTCTGGATCCCAGCCAAGCTGCCAGGACACAGCCCCAGGAGGGCGCCACCTTGACANGAGCCCACAGGTGACCCCAAAACTATTACATCTGAAAAGTTAAGACGAGTCTCTGAACTGACCCTGCCCTTAAACGTAAGGTGAGTCACGTTTCCTCTTCATGGGTCACCGAGGTGTCACCCAGACTGCAGGCTGAGGAGAGCCTTCGTGCCCCGGACACTGCTCATGGCCCAAGGGAAGGGGCCGTGGCTTAAACTCCAGGCCTGGGGTCCAGCTCCCTCACAGTGCTGCGAGGTCGAGGTCGGGAGGACCCAGGGCCCCTGAGGACCCGCCTGCGGTTGCGTCTGGGGGCGGGGCCCTCCATTCCTCCCCACCGCAGAAGGGCCTTGAGCTCCCGGCACTGGCTGCTGTCCCGGCCCCGGCCCGCCCTTTGCACAGGTCCCGGCATTAGGATGTGGACGTCTTGGGGTGCTATCATTCTGTTTACTACAAGACTCTAGTGCCAACCTTGAAGAATAACCTTGATTCACGGAAAAAAAGTGCAATCTCATCCGTTTGTTTCCCCGTCCCCCCATTTAGAACAATTTATTCCAGTTTATGTTAACTTCAGTCCCAAAAAAATTCAATATGCACCGAATGATGACTAGTTATTAGGCTAATTTTCCAGGTGGGATTTCGGGCAGTTGGGGAGACTTTGTGGCGGTCTGGACAAGAGCTGGGCATCTGGCAGAAGTGGATGCCCAGCTGGGGCATTCGGGGAGGGAAGACAAAAGCCGTCAGACACACGAGCCCTCTCTGCAACTCTGCACAAAGCTCATGGCCCAGCTGTTTCAGGCCTTCGCTGAAACCCTGCTCACAAGGAAGTCCTCNGCTATCGGTTTACTATGTCACCTGACATGGAACCTCGGGGATTTTCCCAACAACAAGCAGAGCCTCCTCTCCATTCTATGGGGTCCTTGGGTCTTGCAACTGTTTACAGGAATTTGTCAAGGCTGGGAGGGCAGTGGGTCCCCGTGGGTGGCTTCTCTGTGTGGACAGCCAGCTGTTCCAGCGTGAACAATAACTTCAGCAGGCTGCTGGACTCTCTGGTCCTTGGGTGGCTCCAAACATTCGTTCTGCAAAACGAATACAAGATGGGCTGGTTCCTCTAGTAACTAGATTTGGTGAGGAAACTACTATTTATGCAAACAATGGTGACAAAGACTACCCACGGCTTTTAAAAACACCTTTCATCAAAAACAATGAAAAGGCTTCTATTCTAAAACTCCGTTTTTAACAGTGTTGTGTGGTAGAATATTCCAGAATGATGGAAATATTCTATCTATAAATATTGCTCTGTCCCCCATGGTAGCGGTATGTGGCTAGTGAGTATTGAAATGTGGCTACTGCAACCGAGTAACCAACTTTTAAATTCATTTAACTTGAATTCGTTTAAACGTGAGTGGCCACGTGTGTGATCTATACAACTTTTACAGTTATGCAATTCCTTATAAAGCTTAACAGACACTTACCATAGGGCCCAGAAATTCTCCTCCTAGGTGTGTATCCAAGAGAAGTGGAAACATAAGAACATAGAGAAGTGTATTCAAATGTTCCTAATCGCCAGAAACAGCTGAAGACACTCAATGTCTACATCAGCTGAGGAGAGGAAAAGCAAATTGCGGCACTCCACACAATGGAATACCGCCCAGCGATGAAAAGGAATGCATTATTCTTATAGTAAACTCTAAATTTCCAGCCCTTCTGACACACGGTAACTTTATGCTAAGTGGAAGGAGCCAGACTGCGTAATCGCGTGATTTCATTTATCTGAAAAAGAGAGAACACGGTGACCGTAGTAGGTCAGTGGTTGCCTGAGGGTGGCGGGTGGGAGCGATGGGGAGACCAAGGCCACCAAGGGGCACAAAGG